>NW_027467722.1:425319-452819 GCF_046742065.1 Oratosquilla oratoria
GCGTAATGATTATTTGTGAACTAAGAGGTCGGGGTAACTGTTTGCAGAAAGTTTGGGGTGCTGAGTTAGTGGCGTGTCCACCCCGGCATGTCAATTTTATTGTTATTTACTATTTACTCCTGTTTGTTTATTTGTTTGACTGTACCTATGCATTTATTGTGTATTTTAATACTATTGAATATTTACATTATAAGTTTTTTATTTAATTGCTTTATTCTTTCCGCATCCAGGCCTAGATATGGAGCCCAAAAGGTCTCCTGTCGGGATGCTCCGCCTTTGTAATCCTTTGTAAACTGACACACCGCTGACCAGGTCGTCCCACATTTGGGTTAGCTTGGTCGCCAAACCCTCTCTCTGCATTCCACTGTCTTTGGAATGTGATTCATGATATTGGGAACAAAGCTGTGCTTCAGTGGGGACAAAGCTGTTGCATGCATGGTAGATACCATGTACCGACTTGTTTCTACTGTCAAAGGTATGTTTTAATTGATAATAGAGGGGCTATCACATACACGGGTTTCACCAGCGCCTATAGTTGAGAATTCGTTTTAAAAACTACTTCGGTTATAATAATTTATTTCTCAAATCTTCAAATATTAAATAATATTTCCATCATTCAGCAAAGCAATGATGAGCTAAAAGTTTGTAAACCTACAAATATGTTAGACATACTCTTGAAATATTCTTAGAGAAATCTAGATCTCTGTAAGCGAAATCATATTTTAGTCATTCAAACGGAGGCTGGAGGTCGGATGTGGGAGGAAAAATAGCCCGATGTGATAGCCCCTAAACTGTAAGTTTAAGGATCAGCAAGGAGGTTCTTATCTTCTTACTTCTGCTCCCAGGTAGGCTTACAGCCTGTCAGTCGGGCCAGCACACTTCTCTAGATTGTCCTCTCAAAGCTTCCCTCTTCTCTCAAATCCTCTAGTTTTTCCTAATCCATTTGCCTCTAGGATTTCTTGAACGCCATCTTTCCATCTTTTCTTCGGTCTCCAGTTCCATCTTTACTTTGCAATTCTCTCCACGTGCCCAAGCCACCTTAGTTGTGCCTTTTTCTATTTTGCTTCTAGTTGATTTTTACTCCAATCATTTCTCTTATTTCATCATTTCTAATTCGATCTCTTTTGGTTTTATTTACTATTGCTCTCAACGTTTTCATTTCTGCCGACTGAATTCTGCTTCCAGTCTCTTGATGTTAATGTCCAACTTTCAGCAGCATACATTAAAAATTGGTACCAAAACTGATTCAAAAATATTTTTCTTTGCCTCCGTAGGTAACATTTATATCTTTTAGGATAGGGTACAAGGCACAGACACCTCTACTGTACGGTACTTTGATATTCTTTCAGTTATCTCTTCCCTATTCTTGCATCCATCTTTTGTAAATACGCTTCCCAGATACTTAACACAATGTGCTTCTTTAACATTTTCATTTTCAATCATTATTTCTGCAATGTCATAATTTTCTTTTGTGATGGTTAGTATTTCAGTTTTCTGAATAATGCTTAGTCCTGCCTCATTAAAGCATCTTTTCCAACAATTTAGAGCTCTTTCTAACTGTAATCTGTCGTTACTCCAGCAGGCAATTTTCATCTGCATACACTAGAATATCTCCATCCCCTTCTCCTTGATCTCTTATTCTCTTTTTATACGTACATACATATACCAAGGCTTTTTCCCCCTCTTCCAAGGGAGGTAGCCAAAAAGGGAAAGGCATAAAAAACACTCCCACCCATTTCATCCCCAAATACACTCCACACCCCTCCCACCCTTCCTCTCATCTGAGCACCTCCTGGATGACGGGTCATCCCTGCACCCCGCCCACCGCCCTGGGTCAGAAGCAGTGTCGCAAGACACAGTACATCCACAGCAAGGCCGCTATATTTAATCGGCGACCCCCCCTCTCCGTCCCCCTTTGCATATAAGGAGAGGACGGGGAGAAATCCCTTCGGGCTGCGTCAAAATTTACTCACACATACTACCCCACCCCCCCCATCCCCGCCCAGTCCTCCGAAATCAGTCACAACAACAACCAAATACAACCATTCGCCACACACCACAGTCGTCCGTCCACTCCCTTCCGTCCTCAACAGACAATCCCCACTTCCCCAAAACCCCCTTCACCCCATCCATCCACCTCATCCTAGGTCGTCCCCTTTGTTTCACTCCCTCCACATCTGCCTTCCATACCTCTTTTACTAGTCTTTCTTCACTCATTCTTTCCATGTGTCCAAACCATCCTAATATTCTTTCATCAACCCTCTCTCCCAAATCCTTTTTCACCCCTGTTCTCCTCCTCACCTCCTCATTTCTCACTCTATCTAGCCTAGTAACCCCCGCCATACTTCTCAGACACCTCATCTCAAACACATTCAAACTCCTTCTCTCTTCTTCTCTTATGTTCCACGTTTCTGCCCCATACAGTGCTGTTGGCACAATCACTCCTTCATACAGTCTCCTCTTCGCATCCATTCCCAAATGTCTATTTCTCATTACACTCTTTAAACCACCAAGGCATTACACTCTCTTTTTATACTTTTTGATAATGCTATCCATATATGCTATGAATAATAATGGGGACAAAGCACTACCTTGTTTCACTCCTGTTGTTATATCAAACCATTCATCTTTCTCATCTATGCTCCGAAAATCATGAACCTAGTTGTTCTTCAATTAGTGTGAACTCTAGGTCTTATAAAACTATGGATGCTGAGATTCTGAGTTTAGCAGCTATCACTGATGCTTTAACTTGTGGTTATGAAAATATTTAGTTTGTTGGAAAAAAATAAGATTTACTAAGGTTCGTTACGTGATTTGTACTACGTGTGTGCCCTACAAACTTAGCGTATTCATGACGACACTGCGTATTTGTTTAGCACAACTTGCTGGCTAGATAGATAGATAGATAGACAGATAGATAGACTTTATTTGGCAATAAATCAATGTACATGAAGTGCAAATAATGACAAGAACACATAGTTCGAAATAATAAATGTAAATTGCCGAGGATAACACAAAAAGCTGTTGTGGTAATAGCAAAGTAATAAACGAAGGATTTGAGTTATTGGACAGGGTTTAGAAAAATGACATATCTTTACATTTCATGAGCATCTGTTCTTGGTATCAAGTGGTGTTGCTAAACAGTAGACAATATATTTATTTTCCGCTCAAGATCAGGATAGACATGTAAACAAACGCGACGTGATCTGTCATATAACGTAGACTGATGTGATGAGACGAGTCTCCACCAGTTGTTAGACCAAACAAAATTAAAAAAAGAAATGAAAGTGGGTTGGTTTAAGGTGGGAAGGTCTTTGGTCCACAAAAGTAAACATAAGTTTTGTGTTCATTGATTCGGGTTATGATGGGGGTGTAAAGCGCATGAGAGGTGGTGGTGTTAGGAACTAGTTACTATTGGTTAAAATTCTGCACTTAGTACCAGGAGTGCGAGCTCAAAGTAGGCCACAGAAGGATGTATACTACTATGAAGTAGTAGTATAGCGGTTCCCCTGGACCCAATGATGTTACCTGCAGACATCCAAAACATGCAAGTCGTGAATAACAGTGTTAAAATGTAAAAACTAAGAAGTACCAAGTGTTGACTGTGCTCCTATTCCTCTGTTGGAAATATACCTTGGGGTCATGGTATCCTAAATGAAAGCCAAGGTTGCAGAGATGTGTATCACAAAACTAGTGGAAGAACCAAAGTTGCTGAGAGGAGGTACCATGATTTGGGAACGAATGATAATTTCACGGGTGACCACAATAATATATATATTTTTTTTCAAATGCACATCTATGCAGTATAGCATTAGAAAATTAAATATTTTGTTAATTATAATACATCAATGTAATAGATATTTTTCTTGGAGGAAATCAACATCAGAAAATGTTGCTAATAGCTATGCAGAAATGAAGTTACATTGACTCCTATAGAAGCCATCATTGTTTTGATAGATTTGGAGGTTGGAGATGATGATGATGACCTGGTGACCTCTAGAATTACAGGTACTGCTTTACTAAATACAGGTTAGGTTATGTTAGGTAGGATAGGTTATGGTAGGTTAGAATAGATTACAAAGGTGGAGCATGCCAACAGGAGACCATTTGGTTCACATCTAGGTCAGATGCGAAAAAATCATAATAATGATAAATAAATAAATTAATAAATAAAAACTATAATAATGTAAATGATAAAATAAATGCATAAGGTATAGTTAAATGATAAACAGGTAAATAGTAAATAATGATAGATTGACATATAACTAATAATAAATGAGAATCAAGCAAACAATAAACAAATGGACAAATGATAACAAAACAAAAAAATAATGTAAAATAAATGAGAGTCATTACAGCATCTTGCTTAGGTGTTTATTTAAATGATTCTTAAAGCTTCGAACTGAACTACATTGCACTGCCTCTGCAGGAAGTTTATTCCATTCATTAACTACACGGTTGGTGAAGTTTTTTCTACCCACTTCCAAATGGAATCTATTTCCAGACAGTTTGAGACCATTGTTTCTTGTCTGATTTTCATTCAGTGAAAATTTTGTCACTTTTGATGTCAATTCCCTTTAGAATCTTAAAGACCTGTATCAAGTCACCTCTGAGTCTACACTTTTTTAGGGAAAACAGATTCATATGTTTTAGTGGATTTTTGTATGATTTATTTGAGATATTTGGAATCAGTTTTGTGGCTCGCTGTTGTACTTTTTTCAATCTGTCAATGTCTTTAATGAGATTCGGTGACCATGCGGAAACAGCATATTCCAAATGTGGATGAACTAACAATTTATATAGCTTGTTAATCAGAGATGGACTTTTGAAGTCAAAAGATTGCACAATCAGTCCTAGGATCTTATTTACTTTCTCAGAGGCTGAAATACACTGCTTGGATGATTTGAGATTGTTACTGATAATTACGCCAAGATCCTTTTCACTATCCATTTTTGTTAACGAATTTCCAAATAATTTTTAATCATACTTACTGTTATTTTTACCTATGTGCATTACCTTGCATTTACTTTAATTTCTTCAATTTCTGCCTCTAATAAAGCAAAGATGGTATCTCAAGTAGTCAAAGTGGCTATGCTTATTTGTTTATAGCGTTTAGCAACTTTTTCTATTATTGATTTCTGCTAAGAATAATATATTATGTTGATGTATCATGATTTTCAATATTATTATTTAATTTCCTGTTGCTATGTTGCGTAGGTGTTCCCTTCAAATATTTTATTTTGGTATGTCTTGTTTCCCTTCTTTAAATTCCTGTGAAGGTTTGAGGTATCAACCAGGTGTAGTTTGTTGTTTGTTATGTTCCGTAGGTTAGAATAGATGAATTTATCACACTTTAATTTCTTCAATCTCCACCTCTAACAAAACAAAGATAGCATCTCAAGTAGTCAAAGTGGCTATGTTTGTTTATGATTTTTAGCAACTTTTTCTATTATTGGTTTCCGCCTAGAATAATATATTACGTTGATGTATTATAATGTTCAATATTATTTAATTTTCTATTGCTGTATTGTGTAGGTGTACCCTTCTAAAAATCTACTTTGGTATGTCTTGTTTGCCATGTTCTTAAAAATTCCTGTGAAGGTTCAAGATATCAATCAGGTGTAGTTTGTTGGTAAGGCACTTACTTGTAGTTTAGATGGGTGTTATGCGGAGACTCTGGAAAAGGGAGGTACAATTGTAGTGGACTGGCTAGTGAGGTAGTTTAATGTGTGTCTAAGGGAGGAGAGGGTGCTGAAGGACTATCTGTATAGTTCCAGTTTACAAAGGGATTGTAGTAGTTTTAGAGGGGTCAGCTTGTTGAGTGTAATTGGGAAGGCTTATGGGAGGGTCTTAATTGAGGGGATTAGGAGAGGAACAGAGTAATTAGTGAAGAGCAATGTGAGATAAGGAAAGGTAGAGGATGCATGGATCAAATTTTTGTAGTAAGGCAGATTTGTGAGAAAATTTTGGTAAAAGGTAAGGATATTTTTAGTCCTTTATAGATTTGGGGAAGGTTTATAATGGTAGATATGAAGGCTCTGTGGGAGGTATTGTAGATGTATGGGATTGGGGGAAAACTGTTAATCGCAGTTAAGAGTTTTTACAAGAGCAGTAGAGCCTGTGTTAGGACTGGAAATGGAGAGAGCAAGTGGTTTGAGGTAAAGGTAGGGGTGCATCAGGGCTGTTTAATGTGTACATGGATAGGGTTGTATGGGATGTGAAGGTGAGGGTATTGGGTATGGGATTTGAGATAGAGAAATGGGGGGTGAGCCAGTTTTTTCGGACAACACTGCATTTGTGGCAGGGTCGGAGGAGGGATTAAGACCATTGGTCACAGAGTTTGAGAAGGTATGCAATAGGAGGAAGGTGAAGGTAAATGTGAGTAGAAGTAAGGCGATGTACAAGGGAAGAGGATGGCAACAAGTTGAAGTAAGTCTTAAAGGAGAGGCTGGAATAAGTGGATATTTTTTAAGTATTTGGGGTTAAATGTGGTATGAAATGCAGGAGTGGTGGTGAGGTAAAGTAGATTGAGAGAAGCAAGTAAATGTCTTGGGGTTAAATGCCATAGAGAAATAGGCACCTGCGAATGGATGCAAAGAAAAGATTATATGAAGGGTGATTGTGCCTACAACACTGTACAGGCAGAAAGGAGAATCTTAAATGTGTTTGAGATATGAAGTGTCTGAGAATTATGGTAGTTGTTACGAGGTTGGATAGAGTGAGATATGAAGAGGTAAGGTGAAGAGCAGGTCTTCAGCAAGAGAGACTTGGTGCATCAGATTGATTGCATTTCTGTCTCTTGGCTTCATTATATCACCTCTGTGATTTCAGAAGAATTAGGCCCTGTGCTGCAGCCAGGAACTATGGATGACGAAAACTGGGTTTCCTTGAAGACTTTTCATCTATGTTTTGGTGGAGAATAGACGTGAAGACCTGCAGAGAGTAGCAGAACAACAGATTACATGGAAAATGAAAATGGTGCTCCCTCAACATATTAGGTACTCTTTACCAGAAGTGCACAAGTACCATGGAGGCAAGCATGCATTAATTGGTGAAGGGAATAACACTTCATCATTATAGGTGAATTGATTATGCATACATTTTGTTATATTTCTGAATCATTTGCATTATAGCTACCACCTGAAGGATACCACAGAAATTATTTCAGTTTCTTTGTTCATAGAACTCTGGAAATTTTTCAGGTTTGTATATTTTGGATAGATTTTCAAGACTTGAACTTTGTTGGAGCAAGTTGCCTGTAAGGAGTACATCACAATAGGAAAAATTTAGGAAGTGGGTTTGGTAATTAACTTACTAATGCCTACTAACCCCATCATATTTTCTCAGATACCAAAAAGTTACATACAAGTGGAAGGAGACCCTCACTTTAGATATTTTCTCTTCTTCTCATACCTTTCAATGTGTTCAATGGGTTGTAGTAGGTTGTGGGACATTCTGCAGTTATTTTTTCATAAATGACCTCTAAGGAACAATATATATTTTTCTTCAATTTATTCCCATGATCTTGTAATGCCCTTCACCAGTTCTGTCCACTTCTCTTAATGACTTCAGTACTCTTCACTTTCCCTAATGAACATGGATGTAAAAAAACACCAATCCACCTGCACTCTACTTGCAATCCTCATTCAACAAGTACTAGAGCGATTTAACAAGAAAATACCACAAGAAAGAACAGTGTAGCAGTAGAAAGAAGGCATATGATACAAATCCTAGACCCATTCTGTCAAAAGCCCATAGAGACTGACATCCACATCATAACTAAAAATAACAAACAAATTTCTTATCTGGAAGGGATTGTAGTGTATCACATCAGGGACCAAAATATTATAGAATGGAGTCCTCCAAGAAGCTGTAATCTCACCTAAAATATGTAACCTCTTGTATGATCCCAAGCTATATGTTATAGTAGCACATAAATTGTTTGAATTAAGTGTGTTTTGATCTGATGTCATGTGTTTGATTTGGCAGTGATGGATTTTGTCTGTCACCAGCAACAGCAGGAGTGAGGCAAGCAGAGGAGCATCACCCCCTCAAACAGAAAACCCCCACTGATGTTTGGGGATGGAGATGCAGGTGAGCTGAAGGGAAGATCTCTCTAACCACTGCTGTGCCAGTAGTGAGGCATTCACTGATGACCATGCTGCAATGACATATTTCCTTGTTGTCAATGGTTCTTCTTTGGTTGTTCATGGCTTTGCTGAAGATGTCTTGGAGCCACTGAATAGCATCATCTCCTCCTCCTCTCAGGAAAGAAAAAAATATGGACCCCCCCCCCCCCAGGGGGTAGGGGGTTATGCCACATTTAAGATGTGTTTTTACTGACACTCCTCTCTTTACTGGCAGTGGGGTTGTGTTGAATATATACAAAATATTTTTAGTAAGTAACACAAACCTTGACATGTCTTGACTTATATCTCTTATTTGCAGACTCATAAGACAAGAGGTTAAATGGATGGTACAATGTCCAAGTTAGTGAGTGATGACCTGAATCACTGGAGAAGAGGTGGTAAGAGTTCTCCAAAGTAGGCCCCACAAGCGAGATGCCCAACTCAAGGCTCATATCAAATCAGAACCATTTCAGCCTGATACCTGCATAGATTATTCTGCTTCACAGCAGAACATCCCCATTCTAGAGACCACTTATCAGATTTTCACAAAGGAAAAGCCATTACAGTGTGACATTTGCCATTTGATGTGTGTAACAATGGATGACCTTGACCTTCATGGTAAGGTTTGTGATAGAGAAAAATCTCCAAGTGATTTGTCTTTCAACTCCACTATATAAGATAACACTGCTGTGATGGATGGCCATTGCTGTAAAGAAAAACAAAAGTAGTATCATTCACTTCAATGTAATATGGCCTTTTATAAAAAAGGAGATCTCCAGGACCACATTAAGAAAGCACACACAGAAGGCAAACCCCACAAATGCACAGTCTGCCATGCAGCCTTTTCACAGTCTGGGAGCCTCAAGGTGCACATACGTACTCATACAGGCGAGAAGCCGTACAAGTGTTCTTTGTGCGATGCCTCTTTTGCACAATCGAGCCATTTGAAGTTACACATCCAAACTCACACAGGAGAGAAGCCGCACAAGTGTAGGCTTTGCGATGCTGCTTTCACTCGCACAGGGAACTTGAAAGACCACCTACGGACGCACACGGGCGAGAAGCCGTACGAATGTAAGCAGTGCGGTACTACTTTCTCAAATACTGGCAATCTACGCAAGCATATGAAGATACACACGGGAGTGAAACCCCACAAGTGCGTATAACTGTGATGCTGCTTTCTCCCACGTTAGTAATCTGAACAGCCACGTTCGAATACACACGGGGGAGAGACCGTACAAGTGCACCCGTTGTTGTGCGGCGTTTTGTCGGACAAGTGACTTGAAGATCCACATCCGGACTCACACAGGCGAGAAGCCCCACCAATGTACGGTTTGCGGTGCTGCCTTTTCCCAAGCCGGTCACTTGAAAAGTCACATCCGCACCCACACCGGAGAAAGGCCTCACAAGTGCACATCCTGCAGTTCGTCCTTCTCCTTAGCCGGAGATCTCAGGAAACACATTCGCACTCACACAGGAGAACGACCCCACAAGTGTCAAGTGTGTGGGTCTGCTTTTTCTGAGGCCGGAAGCCTCAAGAAGCATATCCTCACCCACACTGGTGATAAGCCGCACAAATGCCAATTTTGTGACTCTGCTTTCTCTCAAAGAATCACCCTACAGAGACATACCAGAACCCATTCTGGAGAGCGCCCCTATCAATGTGAGCAATGCCCTGCAGCCTTTGCCGAGATAGGCAGCCTAAACAAGCACATACGAAGACACACGGGTGAACGTCCTTACCACTGTGGAATGTGTACATCCTCTTTCTCTGAGATGCGTACCTTAAAGAAGCACATTTTTACTCACACAGGAGAGAAGCCATTCAAGTGTTCTGCTTGTGTCGCTGCTTTCTCCCGCAGTGATGCTCTAAAAAAGCACATGGAAACACAGCATCAAAAATAAAAGCTGATGTAGTATTGCTAGACCAGCTATATATTAATATTGTAAAGAAAAAAGTTTACAAATTTTTTAAGAATATTGTGTATCCTGTACATGTCAGTTGCATTTATACTAAGGCCTGGTAAATGATTGGCAGCTTCTGTACATCTAGAGAGATTTGAGGAAACCTATGTTCCCAGCAGGATTACAAACTATAATGATCTCAGCCATATTGTGGTTGTTAAATGCTGTCCTCACATACTATGTTCAGGCAAAAAGGAATTTTAATTTTCATATGTTACTGTGTACTTTTTTATGATAAAACATCTTTTAAGGGTGCCCATTTTCTTCTGGAAGAAGTTTGTTGATCAGTGATATTTTGTCTTTAAGTTGCATCTCCCTACTCCTCAAAACAATAACAATAGATAAAAGGAAGGAAATACATGGTGTTATTAACATGAAGTATTGTATTTTATTTGAACTTAACCTTTACCATATGATGATAACTACATAGGTGTCATGAGGTGTAAGAGAGTATATGAGGATGCTGCCATTAGCCTCCTGATTACATTTATATTGTAGTAGCTGAGTTACCCCTGAATTCTGTGAACTGGCTTGATTGCGTTTATTGTGTTTATTATTACTTGGAGTGAAAGAGAACAAGTCACCAGTGACTGGGGTATTGGCTGCATGTTATTGTGGCAAAGTAGCATGCAGTTAATACTTTAGGGTCTATATGGGGCGCCCCTATGGACCAGAGCCACACATCATCTTGTCTGTGATAGAGGAAAACTGTGTTCATAGAGAAATGCTGACACTTTTATACTACGACTGTCCCTCCGTTATGCTGTCCCCCAACCCCTTGATACTGTCCTGTACAATTTCTCTGAATATTCATTTCCTTTTTTGCCTACCTACCCTGTGGTGGGGGAAAAGAATACTGTCACCAATTATTTCCACTTGGTTCGTAGGAGGCGAGAAGAAAGGGATGGGGATTGGGACTAGGCATCCTTCTCCTTGTAGCCCCACAGGGGACATTCCTAAAAAAAGTAAAGGCATAAGAGGGTCTAGGAGTTTTCCAACCAGCACCCTAAGGTTTGGGTCTTTTAATATGCATGGATGTGGTACAGATGAGAGTAAAAGGGAAGAGATAGGTAGTATGTTTGTGAGAAGAAAGATGGATGTGTTGGCTTTGAGTGAAACTAAGTTGAAAGGGAAGGGTGACTGTAAGTTTGGGAGTGTAAGTGGGAGGTTATCAGGAGTGAAGAGAGGGCGAGGGAGGGAAGGGGTGGCTATACTAGTAAGTGAAGAGATAGGTAAATGTGTAGTGGAGTGGAAGGAGGTTTCCTGAAGGATAATGTGGATGAAGGTGAAACTGGGAAAGGAGATGTGGGTCTTTGTAAGTGCATATGGGCCTGGCAGTGAGAAGAGTGTAGAAGAAAGGGAGGCCTTTTGGATAGATTTAAATGAATGCATAGAGGATTTAGGAAGAAATGTCAATGTAATAGTACTGGGAGACCTTAATGCTAAGGTAGGAAATTATCCAATTGTTGGAGTGGTTGGGAAATGTGGACTTCAAGGAAAGAATCATAGTGGAGAGTTGATGGTGGAAATATGTCTATAAAGAGAGTTGATGATAGCAAATACAGTGTTTCGGAAGAAAGTCAAGCATAAGTACACATGGGAGAGGGTGGTGGATGGAAGGGTGGTAGATAGAGCGTTAATGGACTATGTAGTGGTATATAGGACTATGATAGGAAGAGTTAAGGATGTACATGTGCTAAGGGGAGAGGGTGGGGGAATATCAGAGAAGGTTGTAGAAGAGAAGAAACGAGCTTTCACAGATTGGTTACAAAATAGGACGAGGGAGTCATATGAGAGGTACAAAGAAAAGAAAAGAGAAGTAAAGCAAAAGGTAAAGGAGGCAAAGAGGAGAGCAGATGTGAAATGGGGTAAGATTATGACAGAAAATTTTGAAAGTAATAAAAAGATGTTTTGGAAAGAAACTAAGAGAGGAAGAGGAGGCGAATCAAGTAGAGAAGAAAAGGTAAAAGGTGCAGATGGAGAGATGATAATAGAAGAGAAGGCAGTAAGGGGAAGATGGGCAGAATATTTTAGGGAGTTGCTAAATGTAAAGGAGGATAGGGAAGGAAAGATAGCTGCAGTGGGAAATGCTAAGAAAATGACCGTAATGAGTGAGGAAAATGGAGGAGAAATAAGGAAGTATGAAGTGAAAGCAGTTGTTAAGATGATGAAAGCAGGTAAGGCACCTGGTCTGGATGGATGCTATGCAGAATGTCTAGAAAAAAAGGAGGTACAGTGATGGTGGACTGGCTGGTGAGGTTATTTAATGTTTGCTGGAGAGAGGGTAGAGTGCCGGAGGACTGGAGGAGTGCCTGTATAGTTCCACTTTACAAGGGAAAAGGGGACAAGTGTGAATGTAGTAGTTTCAGAGGGATTAGCTTGTTAAGTGTAGTTGGGAAGGCTTATGGGAGGATCTTGATTGAGAGGATTAGGAGAGGAACAGTGTGGATTTAGGACGGGTAGAGGTTGTGTAGATCAGATTTTTATGGTAAGAGATTGTGTGAGAAAGCTATAGGAAAGGGGAAGGATGTTTTTTGGGCTTTTATGGATCTGGAAAAGGTTTACGACAGGGTAGACAGAAAGGCACTGTGGGAGGTTATGCGGATATACGGGATAGGAGGAAAGCTTCTAGGAGCTGTCAAGAGTTTTTATGAGGGTAGTAGAGCTTGTGTCAGGATTAGAAATGGAGAGAGTGAGTGGTTCGAGGTAAAGGTGGGACTTCGTCATGGATGCGTTATGTCGCCCTGGCTGTTCAACTTATACATGGATGGGGTAGTGCGAGAGGTAAATGCAAAGGTAGTGGGTCAGGGATTGGAGATGGTTAAAGAAAATGGAGAAAAGTGGGAGGTGAGCCAGCTGTTGTTTGCTGACGACACTGCGCTTGTGGCAGGATCGGAGGAGGGATTGAGGAAGCTGGTGACAGAGATTGGGAGAGTATGTGATTGAAGAAAGCTGAAGATAAGTGTGGGTAAAAGTAAGGTGATGAGATGTACAAGGGGTGAAAGTGGCAGTAGACTGGAAGTGAGCATTAAGGGAGAGCAACTGGAGGAAGTGGATAGTTTTAGATACTTGGGTGCAAATGTGGCAGGAAAAGGTGGAGTGAAGGTGGAGGTAGAATGTAGATTGAGAGAAGCGAGTAAATGCCTTGGTGGATTAAAAATTGTAATGGTCACTAATGAGGAATATACATTTGGGAATGGATGCTAAGAGGAGACTATATGAAGGAGTGATTATGCCAACAGCACTGTATGGGGGCAGAAACATGGAACATAAGAGAGGAAGAGAGAGGAAGTTTGAATGTGTTTGAGATGAGGTGTCTGAGAAGTATGATGGGGGTTACTAGGCTAGATAGAGTGAGAAATGAGGAGGTGAGGAGAACAGGGGTGGAAAGGGAGTTGGGAGATAGGGTTGAAAGAGTAATAGGATGGTTTGGACACGTTGAAAGAATGAGTGAAGAAAGACTAGTAAAAGAGGTATGGAAGGCAGATGTGGAGGGAGTGAACATGAGGGGACGTCCTAGGATGAGGTGGATGGATTGGGTGAAGGGGGCTTTGGGGAAGAGGGGAATGTCTGTTGAGGAAGGACGGGAGAGGACAGAAGACAGGGGTGAATGGAGAATGGTTGTATATGGATGATGTTGTGATGCGTGAGGTGGAATGGGCGGGGGGATGGGGGGTGAGGTAGTATGTGTGAGCAAAATTTGACGCAGCCCGAAGGGATTTCTCCCCGTCTTCTCCTTTTATGCAATGGGGGGACGGAGAGGGGGGGGAGTCGCCGATTTAATGAAGCGGCCTTGCTGTGGATGTACTGTGTCTTGCGACACTGCTTCTGACCCAGGGCAGTGGACAAGGTGCAGGGATGACCTGTCATCCAGGAGGTGCTAAGATAAGAGTGAGGGTGGAGGGGTGTGGAGTGTATTCAGGGATGGAATGGGTCTGAGTGATTTTATGCCTTTTTCTTATTGGCTAACTCCCTCGTAAGGGGGAAAAAGCCTTGGTATACGTATATATGTATGTATTATTATTATTATTATTATTATTATTATTATTATTATTATTATTATTATTATTATTATTATTATTATGGTCATACACAATGCACGTTAGGCAGAAGATTAACCCATTCAACTCCGATGACAAGATTCTTGTCATTTGGTCAAATAAAACAAAAAATCATAAAACACCAAAATGTTTGATCAAACACCAGAAAAATATGACGTCAGTCCTCGCTTCGCTCGCTGACGTCATATTTTTCTGGTGTTTGATCAAACATTTTGGTGTTTTATGATTTTTTGTTTTATTTGACCAAATGACAAGAATCTTGTCATCGGAGTTTAATGGGTTAACGTACCATCAGCAATCAGGGGCGATAAAAGAACATCTAAAGAAATACCACAACATTGGAATCACAAGGAATTTAATATCTAAACATACCAAAATCATAGGCCACCATAACAACTCCAGAAAGCTCCAACTTCTAGAGGCCATGTCCATTAGAGATAAAGCCCCCTCTATCAATTTGCAATGGGATCTAACATCTAATATACCTTTGTACAGCCATAAGATGCATTCCTTCGCCTCTTCCTCCCCCTCCCCCTCAGCACAACCCAACCCCACCCCCCTTCACGCTCTCTTCTCCCGCCACCGCCTCCCCCACCACACAACCCCACTCATCAACAGGTCACGGGTTCGTTTAAAAGCCCAGAGGCCACGGACGGGTAATCTGCTAATCACGTGACACCTTCCTAAGCGAAGGTCACTCAGGGTCAAGATGTAGCCGCCAGCCATTTAAACATTTCACCTATAAGGCATGTAGTAGTTATTATTTTTGTTATATTTAAAATGTAATTTTAATATGTTAAACTTAACTGTAATTCTAAGGTTTGATTTCTAAATATAATCTTGTATATGTCTAACCATTATTTTTGTTATATTCAAAAATGTAATTTTAATATGTTAACTGTAATTCTAAGGTTTGATTTCTAAATATAATCTTGTATATGTCCAACCATTAATGTAATTCAAACTTGTAGTATCATGAATATTTATTGTATCTTTAAAACAGAAATAACAGAAGATGTCTTTTTAGAGACGAAACGTCGTGTAATAAAATGGAGAATTATAAGGAATTGGTTCATGCCCACCCTATCCAAGGGAAGAATATAATTAGAAAAATATAAAGCACAAGAAAGAGAATTAAGAACTTCCAGAATGCTGTTGTATTCAATCATATATATATATATATATATATATATATATATATATATATATATATATATATATATATATGTATATATATATGAGTGGTAGGGTGGTAAGTTCAAACTCATTCTGTCTTCACACAATATATATATATATATATATATATATATATATATATATATATATATATACATATATATATACGTATATATCTATATATATACATATATATGTATACACACACACACACACACACACACACACACACACACACATATATATATATATATATATAAATATACATATATATATATATATATATATATACATATATATATATATATATATATATATATATATATATATATATGTATATATATGTATACATATACATATATACATATGTATACATATATATACATGTGTATATATATATATATATTATATATATATATATATATATATATATATATATATATATATATATATATATATATCACGGTCAGAGGAGGAATGCAAGACAGCTTTGATGCAGCTGGTCAAATATAATGATCACTGGAGATACGATACACATGTTGTTCTTTCTCAACTATGCTCTCAACAAACTAGACTTGAATGAACATCAAGTTCCAGTCATAGTAACACCGGCTTTCAAGTCTATATTCTACAGTGTCTGCTGAATATCTGCCATTATTTGTGAGAGAAGGAATGCATCAGGAATTTAAACTGAGGAACATGATATTGCAGTACACGAAAAATAATAATAATTTTTACATTAATTTTTGAATAGCACTAAAGCCATGCAGTCATTAACATCGTTAAAAGCAGTCAAGTTAGCAAAAAATGACGTGACCATATAAACGGCAACATTCCTCCCCCCAAGGCACAGGGAGCGGTGTGTGGGTGATGGTGTGTGTGGAAGTGGCTGATTTGGGAGGAGATCGAGGGAAGGGGGGTGGGGGGGCAGGGACTGGGCAGGTAACAATAGAGGGAGGTAAAGGAATGGTCTGGGAAGGAAGTGGTAGCAGTAGGGAACCTAGATTTACCGATATTTTCACTCTCAAGATACCGATATGACATTCCTAATTCCAGATTCTTACGGGTTCTAGTGTGACTACTACGGATTCCACGTAGTGTCGTATACTCATACCTACTTCAGTAGAGAGGTTGTATGACTATAACAGTTCTCATGCACTGACCAGGCGCAGATCTAGGAACAAAGTTTGGGGGGGGGGCCCGACGGCAGAATTTTCGGTTGTTTAACGAGCATTAGCATTACCGTTTCTCCACTCACGGGATTCTTATTTGTTAATAACTGGCGGACTGACCTAAATGAATGGGCATAACCATCTGCTCTAGGTGCCAGTGTTTCTCTTCGGATTCAAATGAGAGAGGAATTTTGTATCTTATCAAAACTTTATTGAAAGTAAGAAATTAATAGCTAGAGACCTAGAGACATTAGACCTCAATTTAAATGTAGAATATATATATAAGACAGTAAGCATTATACTTTATAATATTACCTATAATAGTAGCCTTAAAAGTAACATGCAAAGGTTATTACACTGAAAGGATTAATCACACTGCAGCCTAAGCAAAGAGAAGACGGCGTCACGGCGGTTCCTTTCCGCAAACTTGTTGATCACACGATCAACAGGAACATCTACATCGTTATGGACGGCGAGTAGTGCGAGGCCGTTGAGGCGATCCTGACCTATGGTGCTCCTCAAGTATGTCTTCAGGCGTTTCAGGGCTGAGAACGATCGTTCGGCTTCTGCATTTGAGACTGGCAGGGTCAGTAGGATGGTAAGGAGCTTCGCGATGTTCGGAAACATACGGGCCTCGGCGTATTCCTTTGCTTTCTTGACAGATTCGAAGGCCGGAGCGGAACATGTCCACCGATGTGTTTCCGTCTGCACGAGCAAAAGTGACTCAACGTCACTTTCGTAGAGTTTAGTGGCTTTAAGAACAGCATCCACGTTTGCTTTTGAGCCCCTGAGCAGCTCTTTCAATTGGAGAGCAACGGGAACAGTGTCATCATCAAATCTGCTCTTCAACTCAGCGACCACATGGTCAACGAACGGAATATACACCGAGCGCCGATAGTACTCCTCAGCAGATGCCGCTGGGACATTCGCGCGTTGTGTCTGTCGTGCACAGACTCTGGGAATAGGGATGCCATCGTGAGCTGAGCCCACTTCAACTAGAAGATCTTCGGCTTTCACGAACACAGCGTGGAAGTACACCTCGGCATCCGCTCTAAATTTGGCGAATAGAGTACCAATTTCACGAATCAGTGCGTACGCACATACCAGGTCACCTTCCTTTTTCTGTAGGATTCTGCTTGGCTGAAGCGTGTGTGCCAAAACGGACTCGGCCACAACCAACCCAACGAGAAAGCGGGGGTCCCGAATCGCAGCGAGTAGGAGTCCGGCGTTGGCATCCAACTTCATCTCATCCTCCAGAAAAATAGCGATGAGAGGCAGAAACTCGATGAACACGAGGACAGCATCGTGCCGCTCGACCCATCTGGTGGGGCACAGGGGCACCAGCTTTTCCCGCTTGGCTGAGGATAGCTTCACGAGTTTGGTAAACCGAAGCGTACGCATGTTGCTGGAATGGATGAAGTTGTACACCTCGTTCAGCGTCTGGAGGGCGAGTTTGACTTCTTTGACATCACAGGCCTTAGTCAGCACCAGGTTCAGTCGGTGACTGAAACAGTGGATCGGTTTCGCCAGGGGGTATTGCTGCATGATGATGGTGGCACAACCTCTGAACTTCCCCATCATGGCACTCGCCCCGTCGAAGCCTAGCCCTCGGCATTTTGACATCTCCAAACCGAGGCCCTCGACGGCGTGGATGAGCAGTTGGGCCAGGCCTTCACCAGTGAGATCATGGGCATGAACGAAAGCGAGGAAATCCTCCTTGACATCTTCTTTGACGTGTCGAATGATGATGGTTGCTTGTTCCTTCCCTGAGACGTCAGTGGTCTCGTCCATTAGCACTGCATATACCCCCGACACTCCTGCCAAGATCTCCTCCTGCACCAATCTACCTGCGAAGCAAAATAGGTCTCAGTAACATCTGCCCTCAGCATGTATTTTACTCAAAGAATAAGAGAGCTATTTTATGGTGTGACTTCCATATGATATCGATCAACTCGTTCTGAATGGTCTTGCTGATGAGGGTAGAAATCCCGGTCCGGCTGACAGAGCTGATGAGGAGGTGGGTGAGGTCGGAATCTCCTCCCTGGGCTCGATAACGTAGCAGCGCTCTAAAGATTCCCTCTCCGGTCTTGCTCGGAACAGAGAGGTCCAATGGACCGTCATCCCGATGTCCACGGAGGGGCAGCATATTTCGTCCGCAGAAGAGGATGGTCTCAATGACTGGAACCAGCAGGCGCCGGTTGGTTTCGACCTGCTCCTTCCTCTTCGAGTGTAGCATAGTGTCCACAGCCCTCGTCGGGTTTCGTACAGTGTAGACAAACCCCTCCATTTTCGACATAGCCGCCGCATGATATCCGCGCGCGTTGTGGTTGCTGAGCACTTCGGTGGCCTTTTTGTATTTGCACATTGGTTTTAACACCAAGATGCCCAGCCTCTGGTCTCCAAGTCCGCCCGTGTCCCCGCCGAACACAACACAGGCTATGCAGTATCCGCCCTTGTTCACTTGTGAGTATTTGAGCCAGGGGTATGTGGAGCACCAGATTGGCTGGAATCGCCTTCTATGACCACCTTCGTCGCAGAGGGGTAGCGATTCAGCAGACGGGGCCTTCTGATAGATTATGGCCATTATCTCGGCGTCTGTAGCCACTTTGTTTCCAATGAAACTCGCAACGTCAACTGGAGCTGCAGGCAGTGTCAGTGTGCCAGGAGTAGAAGAGAGCTCCTCGTCCTCATGCTCCTTAACGGCAACGTCAGCTTCGATGTAAGGTCCGACAGCTGTTGATGTTGAAGTGCCTGGATGTTTCTCGGGTTCATTGCTGTCATGTTCACCATCATCACTCTTCTGGATCACTTTTGCCTTGAAGAACGAGGTGATCTTCCTCTCACTCCTGGCTCGCTTCATGTTACACTCCTTGTGAGAATGAGAAGGAATTAACTCAACAAAGCTGTAATCAAAACAGTAATTTCAAACGAAAAAAGGTAAGTATATTCAAATAAACAACGAATTACCCAAAACAGAAAACTCAACTTTCCCAACTCAACCTCTCAACCAACCAACCAACAACGTGTCACCGGCAGCGCCAACAACTCCCTCCACTTGACGTGGACGACTCAACGTTCAAGTACTTAATAATCAATTACAAAAGCTATACTGATAAGAGCTTGCCGTAGTGCTTTAAATTCCTTAGTATCCATAACTTCCCTCGGGAGCTTAGCCACTACTTCCGTAGGCAGAACTGACAGCGCATGATAAAACATAGTATTCTGATTGCGCACTCGATTCAAATGGAATTGAGCTTCTAATATTGAACACCATGCTTCGACGCTTTCAAACATAAATGGTGGAGCCCTGATTTGTACGGCCATAGCTACATTTTCTTCTTGCTCCATGCTAACAAATCAATGAATTCAAATCCTTAAATATCCAAAGTCGAATTATCCAAATCAAAAATCGAACAGCCACGAGAGACCAGAAAAACCACAAAACTCAATGAGACGAAATCAGACAAATCAAAAAACAACTACAAAAACGACCGTAACAAAATCGTACAATAAAATCCTCACACGGGGCACCAATGTAGTGAGTTCCAGCGATAAACCTTTCATATATTTAACCAAACAGCAAAACAACCATTCAATGCGGCAGATACCAACAGAAAGAGAGAGAGTCGAACGCAGCGGTCACTTATATAGGCGGAAATTAGCGGAAAAACAGTCAGCGGAAATCAAGATGTTATCGAACCTTCCAGAACTTTCCATAACTTTCATAAATGATACAATGATAATAAAAATGGATTATAACATGGATTAAACATGGATTATAAAAATGAAATAGTGAACTGAAATGAAATCGGGCCAAAGGGCCAAAGCCAAAAGGGGGGGGCCCGGGCCCCCTGCCCCCCCCCCCCTCCCCCCCCCCCCTTATATCCGCGCCTGGCACTGACCTTCTCTTATTGGAAGTCTTGCCCAAATATAAAACTAATTATGTGAAGTGCTCGGATAGGGCAGGGGGGGAGGATATAAGTTGGGGGAGAGGGAGGGAGGGGGTTTGGGGGGTTAGTGGAAGGAAAGTATGAAATGGAAGGAAGTTAGAGATAAAATAGATGTGGGGCAGATTCACTTGTTAGGTTATTTTTATAGTTACGTGGACTGTGTTTTTTTTTTTTTTTTTTTTGAGAAACATGGGGTGTGTGTGTTTAATTTGGGAGTTAAGGCTCCCACGGGCTTTGGGTGTGAGCCCGTTTGGTGGGTGATTGTGCATACGAGTGTGTGTGGGCCCAGCCACACACACTCATACATTCACAAGATGTGCACACGCATCAGAATGCGCATGCACATCTCCGTGAATGCACCCTTCTCACTATAGCTGAATTGGATGGTAAGTGGTGACATCTTCGTGAATATAATATAAGAAAAGGGGAGGGGGGTGATCCGATGTATGAGTGTGTGTGACCTTGGCCACACACACTCATACATACATTGGATGTGCATACGCATGCAATATGCGTATGCACATCACCATGAATACACCCTTCCTGACAATAAGCATATATAAATTGAAATTAAAGGGGGGGGTGATTCAATGTATGAGCGTGTGTATATATAATATTTTAAAGGGGGGGCTGACACTCCACCAGCCGACGCAGTTCAAACTGACTTAAGTGGCTGCATAGGCGGCGCACAAGACCCTCAGATGTGCTCAGGGTGGCTTCGGGGTGGCTGCAATGGCGGCATCTTCTCTCTTCAGGTGTGGAATTAGTCTTGATTTCCCAGAAACAACGGTCCTCCAGCCGCAGACGGAAGAGCAGAGTTTCCACTTTTCTAGGTGTGGAGCGAGGAAGTACAAGGGGCTCGTAGTCTGTGACTGCCCTGTACCACCTCGCCCTCTCTGACACCTCTGCCTCCAGTCTGTGCTCGAGGAACCGTTGTACCTGGTTAAGAGCCCTGGTGCGTAGACGCAACTGATTTCTGCTGAGAGGGACGACAACATCGACTTCAGGTCTTTTGCGCGCCGCTTCTGCTGCGGCGTCGGCTAACTCATTACCTGGGACGCCTACGTGGCTTGGCACCCAGTTGAGCGTAACACTCCTGCCTTGCTGATGCAGCTTCAGCAGGAGTGCTAGGATGGAGGTCAGTAGGCGTACATTGTCGCTGGGCTGTATCGATTCTAAACTGCCTAGCAAGGACTGTGAATCCGTGTGGATCACCACAGGACCAGCTCGAGATATTAGAGCATGCTCTAACGCTCCTTGGACCGCTATGGCCTCAGCTTGGAGAGTGGACGCATGATCAGATACTCTCCGGATCCGTGAAGTCTATTTAACATAAACATTATATCTATATAACTCGTGAAATACTATATAAATTATAATAAGAAATAATCATTATTTATTTTACGAATACATATTTACAAAATATGATATTTGATCAATTATGAAATGAGGTATATTAAGAACAAGTATTTATCAATTTGTGTAAAAATTAAACACATGGAGTACATTGCTTTTTTATTTTTAGGTTTGACTATTCTACTTACAAATCTACTAGTCTATTTTGGTCGATGATTTGTCAGACTCGTGTGCGAGTCGGTGTGTGTATATGGAACGAGATGCAGCAGCAAGAAGTGTAACCTTGACAGGATTAGAATGAGCAGAGCTACAGTACAGTAGTGGTTTTAGGTAAGGTAGCTTGTAGAGCGAGAGAAGTGAGTAAGTGCGTCGGGGGATTGAGGAGTGAAACAGAAGCGATCGAAGAACCAGGAAATCGCAGAAATTAGGTCAACGAGCTACGAGTCGGACATCAATCACCGATCAAAATAGATAAGTACATACACATACCAAAGGCTTTTTCCCCCTTACACGGGGGTAACCAAAAAGAAAAAGCCATAGAAACCACTCCCACCCATCCCATTTCCTATATATTCCACTCCCCTCCATCCTCCTCCCTCCCTCTTATCTTGGCACCTCCTGGATGACGGGTCATCCCTGCACCCTGTCCACTGCCCTGGATCAGAAGCAGTGTCGCAAGACACAGCGCATCCACAGCAAGGCCGCTTCATAAATTCGGCGACCCCTCTCTCCGTCCCCCCATACAGAAAAAGAGAAGACAGGGAGAAATCCCTTCGGGCTGCGTCATTTTTTTTTTCTCATACATACTTCCTCACCCCCCCTCCCTCTCCCAATCCCCCTCATACATCACAGCATCATCTATACACAAGCCCTCTCCATTCACCCCTATCTTCTGTCCTCTCCCGTCCTTCCTCCACAAACATTCCTCTCTTTTGTAAAGCCCCTTTCACCCCATCCATCCATCTCATCCTAGGACGCCCCCTCATATTCACTCCTTCCACCTCTGCCTTCCACACTTCTTTTACTAATCTTTCTTCACTCATTCTTTCCATGTGTCTAAACCATCCTAATACTCTTTCATCCACCCTATCTCCCAGCTCCCTTTCAACCCCTGTTCTCCTCCTCACCTCCTCATTTCTCACTCTATCCAGCCTAGTAACCCCTATCAGACATTTCATCTCGGACACATTTAAACTCCTTCTCTCTTCCTCTCTCATGTTCCATGTTTCTGCCCCGTACAATGCTGTTGGCACAATCACTCCTTCATATTACCTCCTCTTAGCATCCATTCCCAGATGTCTATTTCTTATTTTACTTTTTAATCCACCAAGGCATTTACTCGCTTCTCTTAATCTACATTCTACCTCCACCCGTACTCCTCCCTTTCCTGCCACATTCGCACCCAAGTATCTAAAACTACCTACTTCCTCCAGTCTTTCACCCTTAATGCTCACTTCCAGCCTGCTGTCACTCTCTCCCCTTGTACATCTCATCACCTTACTTTTGCCCACATTTATCTTCAGCTTCCTTCTTTCACACACCTTCTCAAACTCTGTCACTAACTTCCTCAATCCCTCCTCTGATCCTGCTACAAGCGCAGTGTCGTCAGTAAACAACAACTGGCTCACCTCCCATTTTTCTCCATTTTCTTTAATCGTCTCCAACCCCTGACCCACTACCCTAGCATTCACCTCTCGCACCACCCCATCCATGTAAAGATTGAACAACCGGGACGACATAACACATCCCTGACGAAGTCCCACCTTTACTTCAAACCATTCACTCTCTCCATTTCTAATCCTAACACAAGCTCTCCTACTCTCGTAAAAACTCTTGATTGCTCTTAACAGCTTTCCTCGTATCCTATATATCTGCAGTACTCCCACAGTGCCTTCCTGTCTACCCTGTCGTAAGCCTTTCCCAGATCCAGAAAAACCCAAGAAAAACATCCTTACATTTTCCTATAGCGTTGTCATATATCTGTCTTACCACAACAATCTGATCCACACAACCCCTACCTGTCCTAAACCCACACTGTTCCTCACCAATTACTCCCTCTGTTAAAAAAAAAAAAAAAAAAAAAAAAAAAAAAAATATATATATATATATATATATATATATATATATATATATATGTATATATATATATATATATACTGTATATATACACATATATAAAGAATCTAGTATAGTCAACCCTGAAAATAAAAAGCAATGCACTCCGTGTTTGATTTTTACATAAATTGATGATACTTATTCCAAATATACTTTAGTATATAATTGATAATATACTATACTTTGTAAATATTTATACGTAAAATAAACAATAATTATTTCTTATTATATTTTATATAGTATTTCACAAGTTATATAGATATAATGTTTATGTTAAATATAATTTACCGACCACCCTTTTTATGTACACCTTTCTTAACAAAATTAAACTTACATTTTGGAAAGATCTCTCAATAAGAGATGGTCTGTGTATACCACATTAATTGGAAATCGCAGTAATCATGCAAACTCTTTATATGAATACGTCCGAATATACGAAAACACTTGGAAACAGTAGTAGTCTCACTATAACCCGTAAGAATCTGAAATTAGAAATGTCGTATCGGGATCTTGAGAGTAAAAGTCGATAAATCTAGTTTCCCTACCGCTCCCACTTCCTTCCGCAACCATTCCTTTGCCTCCCTCTGTCGTTGAACTACCCAGTCCCTGCCCCCCACCCCACCCCCCTTCCCTCGATCTCCTCCCAAATCATCCACTTCCGAAGTAGGCATCCTACAGGGTTTTTTTTTTGTCGGGTAGATTACGTGGAAGTAGAGGGTGGAAGTATCGGAATATGATTTAAGCAATAGAAACAACTTAGAGAGGGACTGTGAAAAGAATCACCAAAGCAGGTGAAGGGAAGATAAACTTAAAGTTTACTATACAAATAGCAGAAGAAGAATTAACAAAACTGATTTGCTGCGAGGTAAAGCATGCGTAGAGAATTTCGATATTATAGCTATTACTGAATCCTGGATCAACATGGCTGATAAGCATTTCCTTCCAGAAATCGAAATAGAAGGATCTAAGTTTTTCACATGGATAGGGTTGGTAGGGGTGGGAGAGGTGTGGCACTTTTCGTTAAAATACAAATTACTGTATTATCAACAATTCGATTAAGGAAGAGGACTGTACGGAATAAATTTGGGTAGAGATTATTGGCAAGAATACGAAAGTTATTGTTGCAGTCTTGTATAGACCTCCTAACCACAGTATTGAGCAGACTGATCCCCTGATTCATGAAGTCAGCAGAGCGTCCCAGTACAAAAACGTTGTGATCATGAGAGATTTTAATTATAGAAACATTGATTGGAAAAATAAATTCCTAGATGTGGTGCAGGATAATTTCCTAAAACAAGTGATTACCGATCCTACGAGGGGAGAAAATACTTTGGGCTTACTTTTAACTAATAATGAGCACCTAATGAGTAACGTAAAGGTGGGAGATAGTCTAGGCTCTAGCGATTATCAAGAAATAAGATTTAACATTATTTGGAAAGAATTAAAAATTATGAATAACATCCAAGTACCAGACTTCAGGAGAGCAAACTTTGACAATATAAAAACTTATTTGAAATTTAATATGAAATGTTATACGGCCGTTTCGGACGTTTAGGACATTATCGGCGCTGTCAGGTCTCGGTACATGACCAGGGGTCGGGTCACGGAGGGTAATATGCATACCTTGGGTCAGGTCACTTGGGGGCCGGGGCTCAACAGACAGGTCAGCGATTTGGATGAAATGTATAACAATCTAACTGATTTAATTATTAATGCACAAAATACATTTATCCCCCTGAAGTCAATACGGAAAAATAGTAATACTCCCAAATGGATGACGGACAGATTGAAACATGAGATCGGAATGAAAAGAGGACTTTACGAAAAACGGGGAAACACACCTTAGATCAAGATATAACGAAATGGCAAAGCTGGTTAAAAAGAATACACGTACAGCGAAACGTAATTATGAAATTAAGGTTGCCAGTCAAGCAAGATCCAACCCAAAGGGTTTCTTTCATCTCTATAGAACAAAAAATAAAGAAAGAATAGGACCAATTAAAAACGATGAAAGTGTCACCTTAAAATCGGAGGAAAAATGAATGAGGAGTTTAACAATCATTTTCTCTCGGTGTTTAATAATAAGAGGTTAGATAAGGTACCTGACTGTGATCCGATTTCCAGTGGGGATGAAGAAAGTAGTCTAATATCAGCATTGGCAAAGAAGAAGTAGTCAAGCAGATTGAGAGACATAAAGATACAAAATCCCTGGGTCCAGACGAAATTTTTCCGTGAATGCTTAAGGAGTGTAAATTTGAAATCTGCGACCAGTTAACTGAAATATTTAATAAATTGGTAGACACTGGTTTTGTGCCTATTGCTTGGAGGCAGGCAAACGTTGTTCCTGTTTTTAAGAAGGGAGTTAGATCGTCTATATGCAACTACAGGCTAATTAGTTTGACATCGGTTATAGGAAAAATGCTTGAATCAGTAATAGTAAGTAGACTCAGAGAACACATAAAAGACATAATTTAATTCGTGATTCACAGCATGGTTTCTCCAAGGGCAAATCATGTATGACTAATCTTCTATCCTTTTACACTAAAGTATATAAGGCGTCAGATAACAATGATAGTCACGATGTTATTTACCTTGACTTTAGCGAAGCGTTCAACAAGGTGCCACACCAGAGACTACTAAATAAAATCAAAGCCCATGGCATAGGAGGAAAAGTGTTAGAATGGACTAGAGCTTGAATCAGTGACAGAAAACAGCGGGTCACCATAAATGCTGTAAAATCCAGATAGGGGGGTGTTACTAGTGGAGTCCCCTAGGGCTCGGTTTTGGGCTCCTTGTTGTTCATTATGTACATAAACGACTTAGACGATGGGATGAATAGTGATGTTAGTAAGTTTGCAAACGACAAATTGTATGCCTAATTAGGTCAGGAGACGGCGCAGAGATTCTTAACAAATTGTTAACATGGTCGGTAAAATGGCAAATGAACTTCAATATCTTTAAGTGTATCATGTTAAACGTAGGTCTACACAACCTGGAAAATAGATACAGCTTAGATAACACGCTTTTAGAGAAAACTGAATGCGAGAGAGACTTGGGAGTTCTAGTGAGTCCGGACCTTACATTCAAGAAACAGTGCATTAGTGCCTGGAATAAAGCTAACAGAGCGTTAGACTTTATTGCCAGGACGGTAACGAATAGAAGTGCAGAGGTAATTATCAAACTCTATCTAGTGATAGACCCATCCTTGACTATGCGGTACAGTTTTGGTCTCCGTCCTACAGAATGGACATCAATTCACTAGAATCAGTACAGAGAAGAATGACCAAAATGATACATGGACTCAGAAATTTGCCTTGCGAAGAGAGGCTTAGGCACCTTAACTTACACTTTCTGGAAAGACGCAGAGTGCGGGGTGATCTAATAGAAGTGTTCAAGTGGACCAAAGGCTTTAACAAGGGTGATGTAAACAAGGTCATCATAATAAAACAACAGGCCAGGACTCGTAGTAATGGATTTAAACTGGGCAAATTTAGATTTAAGAAGGAAATAGGCAAGAATTGGCTTACTAATAGGGTGGTCGACGAATGGAATAGACTTAGTAACCATGTAGTAAGC
>NW_027467722.1:455319-597141 GCF_046742065.1 Oratosquilla oratoria
TAGGACCATTTTTTTTAGTCCCTGGGACCTTATGAAACAACAATATATGATGCCCACAGCAACATTTTGGGATCAACTACCCATTAGTGGCCATTTTCAAAATGGCCGCCGGCGCAACTCAAAAAATCACGTTTTTGCTTATAACTTTCTCTTTCTATGACAGATAGAGACATGGTTTTGGTGTTTTTACCTATGTTTTCGAGTACCAGCAATCCAATAATGCATCTTGGAACACTATCACGTTTACCTTATTGTTAAATTTGAAAAAAAAAACTCGATTTTGGGCCTAATCGGGCCACATTTTAGTGATCCTGTAGTACAATACGCAAAGTGCAAGATTTTATTCATCATAGTTATTGTTTAGAAATTACAATTTATCTTCTTATTGTTTTACAGTAAACTGTCTTTCCCGAACGAACATGGCATCCAAGAAGCGCAAGAGGGGATGAGAGTGTGGCAGGTGCTTCTTCCAAAACTGAACATTGCATTATACATTACAGAGACAGTTCATCAGGACCATTGACAACACTGACAGAAGAGAGACTATCAAAGCTGAAGGAAATCCAAAAGCGGAGACTTTCTGAGCCAGTAGATTCTCCTCATCGGATGTCGTATGTCTTTTTACAAATTCCAGATACAGTCGAGGAAAACCATGGATATCATCGACAATGTTACAAACGGTTCACATCTAATCTAGAAAGACTTTCATCCTCATCGACCTCATCATCATTAACAGAAACTGATGTTTGTCGTCCACGTCCACCAAGATGCCCTTCTGATGGAAGTGAGAAATTAATTTTAACCCAGACTGCATTTTCTGCTACAAGACCGGCAAAAAAAAAAAAAAAAAAAGGGGTTAAACATGGAGGCAACTGGACAACTGAACCAACATCACGATTTGAATATGATGGAGGTGTAACCGTTCTCAAAGTTGCAGAGGAACGAAAAGATTTTGAGATGCTGCGAAGGATCAAGGGTTATGACCTTTATGCCTGTGAGGCTCAATACCACAGGAGTTGCAGAGCTAAGTACACAAGAGACCCGTCGTCGTGGCGCAGCAGTGACCCTGAAGCTCTGTCTCAGCAGGCCATGATGGAGGAAGCACACCGCAATGCATTTGCCAGTACTTGTGCCTTTGTTGAAGAAAATGTTATCCACAATAACACTGTTGTCAAGCTAGATTTCTTGAAGGACATTTATGTCCAAGAATTAGCTCAAACCCAGTTTGGAAACACTCAGTACAGATCTGAGAAACTAAAAGCAAAACTTGTTGTGCATTATGGGGACAAACTATCATTTGAGCCAATCCAATCCCAATCTGGCCGGTTTGGTTCTTACCTTGTTTTCAACACTGACATTAAGTAGGAGAGGCTGTGAAGCAGGCGTATATCCTTGGTACATCTGACAAAACAAAATATGTGGCCTTGAATTTGAGGTATGATATTCATAAAGCCTTTCAATGTGCCGAACCGCTGAAATGGCCACCAACAGCTCGATATCTGGAGGGAGTAAATCCTAACATCCCTGAGGAATTAATGAAGTTCCTGTACTTCCTCATAGCTGGCAAACAAATGTAGGAAGATGGCACCAAAGTCGTGCTGTCACAAATGGCCAGTGGAAATTACCAAAACACATACTTCTGTGTATGACACTGCGACATTTGTTCAGAAGTGCAGAACTTACCAACCTCATAAACAGGTTTGGGCATTCAGAAAACTACAGCTTCTCTCTAAAGCTTGAAAGTGCATTGGCCAAGGTTCTTCAGGAATCATCAAAGATCCTCCCTCTTCGCATCATGAAAAACCCCTCTCTTCCAGCCGTATTCCATTCAGATTTTGATAACTTCGATCAAAATACCGCATCAGGATCAGTGCATAACAGTCATAGAGTCATGCTGCAAGAAGTAGGACCACTGCTTAGAGACACTTGAAGTGGAAGATGTAAGGGACATTGAAACAGGGGACATGGATACCACTTTAATCACAGAGCGAAGTAAGAGCAGGTCTGTCAAATTAGAATACTCACAAAGTCTGTCTGAATGCTATGTCACACAAAAGCAGAGCCCATCTTACACAGTTAAAACTTGAACCTGTGATGAGGGTGAAATCTCAAGCCATACTGCTCGTACCAAAGATGTGTTATGGGTCCTGGTACGTCTGCAAAGCTCAAAGACAGAACAACAGTTGCTTGGATGGGCTGGTTTCATTTCTGTCACTGGTGAGAAACCGAAGAAGAAAACCACAATAGACTACTATCCAGTATTACACAGTCCCATAACAGAGTATAGGGCTGTTAAAGAGTGCCTCAAGATGTCAGAGGAAGCAACAAAAGAAGTAGGCTAGAGATATACCCTCACCACTTTTGATCTTGGGGTGTGCATGAAAGCCTATCCACTCATATGGAAATACCCCGAAGTCTACAAAGACCACATCATAATGGTAGGATCATTCCACGTGGTGTGTGCATTTTTCAAGATGATTGGGAAGAAGATGGCGAGTAGCGGGCTCTCAGATGTTCTCATAGAAGAAATGACTTCTGATGATGAGATGGAACTAAGTGACATAGATGAATATGTCATGTCAAGTGACAGTGATGATGACAGTTATTAAGTTTGTTGGATTGTCCAGGCTTCAAGAGAATCATGTTTCGTGCACTATGATTTTTATGATGCTGCCAATGCTTTATAAATGTTCTAATTGTCTCAACTTAAATGAGAATGTACTGGTTTCTAGCTGTTTGAAAATTATTGGAAAAATGATAATGTTTTCTCTTGTCTTTTTGTATGTGATTTCCATATGATTCTGTAAGGTTAAAGAAAGAAATCCAAATTTGTACTTGAAATGAATTATTTTCAAAATTTGGGAATAAGGTAAACGTGATAGAGTGTTCTAAGATGCATTATTGGATTGCTGGTACTCGAAAACATAGGTAAAGACACCGAAACCATGTCTCTATCTGTCATAGAAGGAAAGTTATAAGCGAAAACGTGATTTTTTGAGTTACGCCGGCGGCCATTTTGAAAATGGCCACTAATGGGTAGTTGATCCCAAAATATTGCTGTGGGCATCATATATTGTTGTTTCATAAGGTCCCAGGGACTAAAACAAAAAAAGGTCCTATACTGTTATGGGGGGAGGGGTGCACGGTGGACCCTCCTGGCCCATGGACTATTTTCTTTGGCTCTGCTGAGCACATGTTTTTTTATACCAGGGGGCTTGTCCCCCCACACCGACGCGCAGGATGAAGTCCTCAACTCCATCCCTGCAAACTAAGAAAACCTCCCCCGACGACCCTAATATCGACCCGGACAAAGCTAGACACGTATTTCTCCATTCCGACCAAACCCGCGTATCTGACCTCAACCCATTTATGCATAAGAAATGTTTATCTCAATTCACTGATGATATAAATCAAGTTAAAAAAACATAGAAGCGGAGACCTCCAAATCACCACCAACTCTGGGAAAGCTACACGCGACCTGCTCAAGGCCAGGAAGTTTCATTCCTTTGATGTTGTTGCATCCCTCCCTAGGTCACTCAACTCCTGCAGAGGAGTAATCCAATGCAGAGATTTGATGACCATGGACGAATGTGACATCCTCGAAGAGATGAAATCTGAAGGTACTCTGGAAGTTAAATTCATTACGCGATTGGCCCGGGAAAAGAACGTGCGAGTCAACACGCCCCTCCTAATCCTCACATTCAATTCAACAACCCTCCCTGACCACGTCAAAATAGGATATATCCATGTCCCAACACGACCATATGTCCCTAACCCTTTGCGCTGCAACAAATGTTTCAAATATGGTCACCTTGCCAAATTCTGCAGAAAGCGAACAGTCATATGCGGTAAGTGTGCAGGCGAACAATCTACGGATGCTTGCTCTGCTAATGTGTTCCAATGCGTTAACTCCCCCCCCCAATAACAACCATGCATCTACATTCCGAGACTGTCCCACTTTCAAAGTAGAAAAAGAAATCTGTACAGAAAAAGCAACATGTGGCATATCCTTCTACGAAGCAAGGAAGCGTGTGATGGAAAGACTAGTTACACCAACTAGTCCCTCCGGAGCAACTTCTTATGCTTCGGCTAAAAAAAAAAAAAAAAAAAAACGAAAACAAAAAAAAAAAAATATATATATATATATATATATATATATATATATATATATATATATATATAACCATTGACACGCAAACTGAGAACAAGCACCCCAACAAGGACAAAGAACATCGCCAAACTAGCAAGTAAACACACTCGCACCTTCCCTCCTTCCCCGGCCATCCCAGAGCTTCCCAAACGTGTGCCTACACGTACGGAAGAGGATGTCCACATGGAGACCTTCGGTACCCAAAAGCGATTTTTAAGTCCAATTTCTAGCCCAGACCGTTCATCCGGGGCTAAACACACCTCTCCCACTAAGGCCAAGAAAGGAAGAAACCGAAGCAGATAAATAAACAAAATAAAAACAAAATAAAAACAAACAAAAAATAAATAGATAAAAAAAAATACAAATGAAAATAATCCAGTGGAATTGCCGAGGTGTTAGAAGTAGATTAAATGACCTAGTCATTTTTAACTCGCTAAACAACCCCTCAGTTATATGTCTACAGGAAACGCTCCTTAAGCCCAGTGTCAAGTTCAAGCTTAAGAACTTGACCACCTATAGGAAGGACAGGTTGGCGCCTGGAGGGTGGGGGGGGGGTGTCGCAGTTGCAGTCAGCGACTGCCTTCCCCAAGTGGAATTACCACTAACCACCACCTTGGAAGCAGTCACTATCAAAACCAAGCTGCACAATAAACTCGTGACCATCTGCTCCCTTTACCTACCTCCCGACCCTCGTTTCCCACTAGAGGAAGTAAACGAGTTGATAAGAGAACAACAGCCCCACCACAAAATATCAAATTTAACTATTTCAATTTTGAATTCAGCATATCAGCATATACCAAAAACCTCGGTATTTCACAAGCATAGAGTTCCTTGGTGGACATCAGACTGCAGAAAAGCACTTTGCAAGCGGAATAGGGCTTACCGTACTTTTAAAAATAATCCAATTGCACCCAACTTCATTACTTTTAAAAAAGCGCAAGCAGAGGCCCGTAAAACAATCAAACAGGCCAAACGAAAGTCTTGGCACGACTACATCTCAACAATAAACATAAACACCCCTCTAACACAAATCTGGTCAGCCGTCCGAAGAATCGACGGCAAATATACACCAAGCATAAAAACCCTGATACATAGGAAACACATTTGTAGATACTCCCACCGACATCGCAAACACAATAGCAGACACATTTACACAAACAAGCAACACAAATAACTATTCTCCAACCTTCTTACAACATAAACAAAGACGGGAAGCAGAACCCCTGATCTTCCATACACAGACACACCACGACTACAACACTCCCTTCCAACTACACGAGCTTGAACAAGCCTTAAGCTCGTGCAGAGGAACCTCTGCTGGCCCAGATGGGATTAGGTATGAGATGCTGCAACATTTGAATTCAATCTCTCTCTAATATATATATATATATATATATATATATATATATATATATATATATATATATAATAATAATAATAATAATAATAATAATAATAATAATGATAATAATGATAATAATGATAATAATGATAATAATAATAATAATAATAGTAATAATAATAAATGAATAAATGAATGAAATAAATAAATAGAAAATAAATTACTAGAATTATACAACACAATTTGGATTAATCAAGAATTCCCAAAAACATGGAGACATGCCCACGTCATACCTATTCTCAAAAAGGGGAAGGACCCAAAGAGTCCTTCCTCTTATCGCCCTATAGCGCTTACCAACTGCTTATGCAAAGTATTAGAACGTATGGCCAATAGCAGATTAAAATTCCTTCTAGAGTCTCGAAATTTAATAGTTCCTGCCCAATGTGGTTTCAGGAAAAATAGAAGTAGTCTCGACCATTTGGTCAACTTAGAACAAGACATCCTCTCAAGTTTCGAGAGGAAAGATTACTTTATTGCTTGCAATTTAGATTTAGAAAGAGCCTACGATATGGCATGGCGACGTGGTATCCTCGACAGAATGTTTCGCTCAGTGTTAAAATGAACATAGTTGTCAAAATCTATCGTATTTTCTAAACGAGTATTTTTCATATTGTCTACAAGTGTTTAAGGATTTTTTTTTCAGAATGTTTCGCTCAGTGTCAATATGAACAGAATTGTCAAAAATCATCTTTTCTATATCTCTAAAGCATTTTTCTCTCCACGTGTTTCAGGGATTTCTCAGAATGTTTCATTCAGTGTTAATATGAACACTTCAAAATTCATCGTCTTTTCTATATTAAAAAAAATTCTCTAGGTTTTCTCAGAATGTTTCGCTCAGTGTTAATATGAAAACAATATTCAAAATTCATCGTCTTTTCTCTATTTAAAAAAATTCTCCACGTGTGATTTTCTCAGAATGTTTCGCTCAATGTTAATATAAACACAATTATCAAGATTCGTTGTATATTCTATATTTAAAAAAAAATTCTCTCCACGTGTTTAAGTCTTTTCTCAGAATGTTTCGTTCAGTGCTTATATGAGCATAATTGTCAAAACTTATCGTATTTTCTATACGAGTATTTTTCATATTTTCTTTAGAAGTGTTTAATGATTTTCTCAGAATGTTTCGCTCAGTGTTGATATGAACACAATTGTCAAAAATCATCTTTTCTATATCTTTAAAACATTTTTCTCTCCACGTGTTTAAGGGTTTTCTCAGAATGTTTCGTTCAGTGTTAATATGAACACTTTTCAAAATTCATCGTCTTTTCTATATCTAAAAAATTCTCTATGTTTTCTCAGAATGTTTCGCTCAGTGTAATAGGAAAACAATGGTCAAAATTCATCGTTTTTTCTATATTAGAAAATATCTACACGTGTTTAAGGATTTTCTCAGAATGTTTCGTTCAGTGACAATATGAACACAATTGTCAAAATTCATCGTATTTTCTATATTAGAAAATATCTACACGTGTTTAAGGATTTTCTCAGAATGTTTCGTTCAGTGTCAATATGGACACAATTGTCAGAGTTTTTCGCTCAGTGTTAAAATTAACATAATTGTCAAAATTTATCGTATTTTCTACACAAGTATTTTTCATATTTTCTCTTCAAGTGTTCTCAGAATGTTTCGCTCAGTGTACAATTGTCAAAAATAATCTTTTCTATGTCTTTAAAGCATTTTTCTCTCCACATGTTTCGTTCAGTTAATATGAACACTTTTCAAAATTCATCGTCTTTACTATATTTTAAAAAAAATTATCTAGGTTTTCTCAGAATGTTTCGCTCTGTGTTAATATGAAAATTGTCAAAATTCATATTAATTTTTTTTCTACATATGTTAAAGGATTTTCTCAGAATATTTCGCTCAGTGTTGATATGAACACAATTGTCAAAATTCATCGTACTTTCTATATTTTTAAAACGTTTTTCTCTCCACGTGTAAAATATTTATCAGAATGTTTCGTTCAGTGTTAATATGAACATAATTGTCAGAATGTTTCGCTCAGTGTTAATATGAAGATAATTGTGAAAGTTTATCGTATTTTCTATATTTATAAAAAAATTCTCTACACGTGTTTAAGAATTTTCTCAGAATGTTTCGTTCAGTGTCAATATGAACACAATTGTCAGTGTTTCGCTCAGTGTTAAAATGAAAATAATTGTCAAAATTTATCGTATTATACGAGTATTTTTCATATTTTCTTTACAAGTGTTTAAGGATTTTCTCAGAATGTTTCGCTCAGTGTACAATTGTCAAAAATAATCTTTTCTATGTCTTTAAAGCATTTTTCTCTCCACATGTTTCGTTTCGTGTTAATATGAACACTTTTCAAAATTAATCGTCTTTTCTATATTTTCAAAAGGTTTTCTCAAAATTTTAAAAGGTTTTCTCAGAATGTTTCGCTCAGTGTTAATATGAAAAATTTCAAAATTCTCATAAAGAAGTTCTCTACACGTGTTTAAGGATTTTCTCAGAATATTTCGCTCAGTGTTAGTATGAACACATTTGTCAAAATTCATCGTATTTTCTATATTTTAAAACGTTTTTCACTCCACGTATTTAAGATTTTTCAGAATGTTTCGTTCAGTGTTAATATGAACATAATTGTCAGAATGTTTTGCTCAATGAACATAATTGTCAAAATTTATCGTATTTTCTATACGAGTATTTTTCATATTTTCTCTACAAGTGTTTAGGGATTTTCTCAGAATGTTTCGCTCAGTGTACAATTGTCAAAAATAATCTTTTCTATGTCTTTAAAGCATTTTTCTCTCCACGTGTTTAAGGGATTTATCAGAATGTTTCGTTCAGTGTTAAAATTAACACTTGAAAAGTCATCATCTTTTCTATATTAAAAAAAAATTCTCTAGGTTTTCTCAGAATGTTTCGCTCATTGTTATTATGAATACAATTGTCAAATTTCATCGTATTATCTATATTTTAAAACGTTTCTCTCTACGTGTATACAAGGATTTTCTCAGAATGTCTCGCTTAATTCTAATAAGAACACAATTGTCAAAATTCATCGTCTTTTCTCTATTCTTAAAACATTTTTCTCAGAATTTTTCGTTCAGTGTTACGTAAGGCCACGTGCTGAACTGAAAATTTCGCTCCATGCATTTTGATTTCCCTTTGACGTCGTCACTAAGCGATTTCCATCGTAAAAACACCGTCGATTTTCATCTTCACACTGGGCAAAAATGCCGTCTATTTCCATCTACACACTAGGCAAAACTAACGTTGATTTCCATGTTCACACTAGGCAAAACTGCAGTCGATTTCCATCTTCACACTAGACAAAAATACCGTCGATTTCCATCTACACACTAGGCAAAACGGCCGTCGATTTCCATCTACACACTAGGCAAAACTACCGTCGATTTCCAGCTTCACACTAGGCAAAAATACCGTCGATTTCCTTCTTCATACTGGGCAAAAATGACGCCAATTTCCATCTGCACATTAAGCAAAATTACCGTTGATTTTCATGTACACACTAGGCAAAAATACCGTCAATTTCCTCCTTCATACTAGGCAAAAATGCCGTCGATTTCCATCTTCACACTAGGCAAAAATACCGTCGATTTCCATCTTCATACTGGGCAAAAATGACGTCGATTCCCACGTACACACTAAGCAAAATTACCGTCGATTTTCACGTACACACTAGGCAAAAATGCCGTCGATTTCCATCTTCACACTAGGCAAAAATGCCGTCGATTTTTATATTTTATGTCGATGTCTTCCTTCACATTTGGCAGAAAAATCGTATATTTTTAGTTCTATTCGCGTAAAAAAAAAAAAAAAGAAAAAAAAAAATCCTTCAACGGTACAGAAATACCGTCAAAATTTCCTTACATGGACATGACAAAAATGCAGTCGATATTTTCTCCCCAAAAACCCGTGAAGGTGTTTTTGTCCCTTGAGAATATAAATAAAAAAAATACATAAAAATACAAATAAATAAAGGAATGAATAAAAATTAAAACACATAAAACGCCACATGCAAATAAGTAAATAAATAAATAAATAATGATTTGGCCGTGTGAACGTTTTTTCAAACACGTTTGACAAACCGTTTTTCAAACCTGGTTTACCCGTGTGAATGTGTTTTCAAACACGTTTAACAAACCGTTTTTCAAACCTGGTTTGACCGTGTGAACGGTTTTTCAAACACGTTTGACAAACCGCTTGCCAAACCTAGTTTGCCCGTGTGAATGAGTTTCCAACACGTTTGACAAACCATTTGTCAAACCTGGTTTGACCGTGTGAACTTTTTTCAAACATGTTTGACAAACCGTTTTTCAAACCTGGTTTGCCCCCCGTGTCTTAGAGGGGGCGGCGACTCGTAATCGGCAGCCAGACATAGGGGGCGGCGACCCGTCTTCGGCAGCCAGACAAAGGGGGCGGCGACCCGTCTTCGGCAGCCAGACAAAGGGGGCGGCGAACCGTCTTCGGCAGCCAGAAAGAGGGGGCGTCGACCTATCTTCGGCAGCCAGACAGAGGGGGCGGCAAACAGTCTTCGGCAGCCAGAAAGAAGGGGCGGCGACCCGTCATCGGCAGCCAGATGGTAATATCTCTTTATATTAATCTATATTAATTTCGATCTATATTCTATATATTTTTGTTTTTGATTGATGTAATTTTGCTTAGTGTGTAGATGGAAATCGACGGTATTTTTGCCTAGTGTGAAGATGAAAATCGACGACATTTTTGCCCTGTGTGAAGGAGAAAATCGACGGCATTTTTGCTTAGTGTGAAGGAGGAAATCGACGGTAGTTTTGCCTAGTGTGAAGATGAAAATCGACAGCATTTTTGTCCCGTGTGATGGAGAAAATCGACGGTATTTTTGCTTAGTGTGAAGATGAAAATCGACGGTAGCTTTGCCCTGTGTGAAGGAGAAAATCAACGGCATTTTTGCCTAGTGTGAAGGAGGAAATCGACGTTATTTTTGCCTAGTGTGAAGATGAAAATCGACGGCATTTTTGCTTAGCGTGAAGATGGAAATCGACGGTAGTTTTGCCTAGTGTGAATGTGAAAATCGACGGTATTTTTGGCTAGTTGTGTAGATGGAAATCGACGGTATTTTTGCCCTGCGTGAAGGAGGAAATCGACGGTATTTTTGCCCTGTGTGAAGGAGGAAATCGCTGGCATTTGTGCCTTGTGTGAAGATGGAAATCGACGGTATTTTGGCTAAATGTGAAGATGGAAATCGACAGTGATTTTGCCTAGGTTGAAGATGGAAATCGACGGTATTTTTGCCTAGTTTAAGACGACATGAAAGGGAAAAATCCGAAGACGACCAATGATTAACCTAAAATTCAAAATTGACTCTCTTTCAAATCTAAATTTCTTTCTCTACTTTCTTTTAAATGTCTTTCTCTCTTTTTTCGTTATTTATCTATTTTTTTTTATCTACCAATCTCTGCCCGTGACGTCACGACGCATGCGCAAAAGACGATTATAAAATCGATTATAATCGAAGACGATTATAAAATTCAAAATTAATTCTTTCTCCTTCTTTTCTTTCTCTCTTTCTCTCTTTGTTTGTTATTTGGTTATCTATTTTTGTTATTTTATTATCTATTTATTTATTTATTTATCATTTTTATTTATCAATCGCTGCTCATGACGTCACGTCGCATGCGCAAAAGACAACAACAACAAACCCGAAGACGACAAACGATTCAAAATTCAAAATTAACTCATTCTTTCTCTTTCTATCTTTTTCTCATTTCTTCGTCATTTATTTCTTTATCTTTTTTTTTTTTTTATCTATCAATCTCTGCCCATGACGTCATGACGCATGCGCAAAAGACAACAAACCCAAAGACGACCAACGATTAACCTAAAATTAATAATTTTTCCTTCTTTCCTTTATGTCTTTTCTTAGTTATTTGATTTTTTATTATTTTCAATTAGTTGTTTAACATTTTTTTATCTATCAATCGCTGCTCATGACGTCACGTCGCATGCGCAAAAGACAACAAATCCGAAGACGACCAACGATTAACCTAAAATTCAAAATTGACTTTCTTTCAAATCAAAATTTCTTTCACCTTCCTTTCTACTTTCTTCTAAATTTCTTTCCCTTTTTTTGTTGTTATTTATTTCTTTTTTCTTTTTTTATCTACCAGTCTCTGCCCGTGACGTCACGACGCATGCGCAAAAGACAACAAATCCGAAGACGACGATAACATTCAAAATCAATTCTTTCTCCTTCTCATCTCTCTCTTTTTCTCTCTTCATTTGTTATTTTGTTATTCATTTTTGTTATTTTATCATTTATTTATTCATTTATCTTTTCTATCTACCAATCGCTGCTCATGACGTCACGTCGCATGCGCAAAAGACAACAACAAACCCGAAGACGACAAACGATTCAAAATTCAAAATTAACTCATTCTTTCTCTTTCTGTCTGTCTCTCTTTTCTTCATCATTTATTTATTTTTCTTTTTATCTTTTTTTTCATTTTTTATCTATCAATCTCTGCCTATGACGTCATGACGCATGCGCAAAAGACAACAAACCCAAAGACGACCAACGACTAACTAAAATTCAAAATTAATCATTTCTCCTTCTTTTCTTTCTCTCTTTCTCTCTTTTCTTGGTTATTTAATTTTTTTATTTCAATTAGTTGTTTAATATTTTTTTATCTATCAATCGCTGCTCATGACGTCGCGTCGCATGCGCGAAAGACAACAAATCCGAAGACGACCAACGATTAACTTAAAATTTAGAATTAACTTTCTTTCAAATCTAAATTTCTTTCACCTGCCTTTCTGCTTTCTTTTAAATTTCTTTCTCTTTTTTTTTGTTATTTATTTATTTTTTATCTTTTTTATCTACCAATCTCTGCTCGTGACGTCACGACGCATGCACAAAAGACGACAAATCCGAAGACGACGATAAAATTCAAAATCAATTCTTTCTCCTTCTTTCTCTTTTTCTCTTTCTCTCTTCATTTGTTATTTATTTTTGTTATTTTATTATTTTATTTATTTATTTATCTTTTCTATCTACCAGTCGCTGCTTATGACGTCACGTCGCATGCGCAAAAGACAACAAACCCGAAGACGACAAACGATTCAAAATTCAAGATTAACTCATTCTTTCTCTTTCTGTCTTTCTCTCTTTTCCTCATTATTTATTTTTTGTCTTTTTATCTTTTTTGTTTATTTTTATTTTTTATCTATCAATCTCTGCCTATGACGTCATGACGCATGCGCCAAAGACAACAAACCCAAAGACGACCAACGACCAACTAAAATTCAAAATTAATCATTTCCCCTTCTTTTCTTTCTCTCTTTCTCTCTTTTCTTAGTTATTTATTTTTTTTATTTCAATTAGTTGTTTAATATTTCTTTTTATCTATCAATCGCTGCTCATGACGTCACGTCGCATGCGCAAAAGACAACAAATCCGAAGACGACCAACGATTAACCTAAAATTCAAAGTTGACTCTCTTTCAAATCTAAATTTCTTTCTGCTGTCTTTTAAATTTCTTTCTCTTTTTTTTTTTTGTTATTCATTTTTTTTTTATCTACCAGTCTCTGCCTATGACGTCACGACGCATGCACAAAAGACAACAAATCCGAAGACGATGATAACATTCAAAATCAATTCTTTTTCCTTCTTTTCTTTCTCTCTTTCTCTCTTTATTTGTTATCTTATGATCTATTTTTGATATTTTATTATTTATTTATTAATTTATTTATCTATCGATCGCTGTCCATGACGTCACGTTGCATGCGCAAAAGACAACAACAACAAACCCGAAGACGACAAACGATTCAAAATTCAAAATTACCTCATTGTTTCTCTTTCTGTCTGTCTCTCTCTTCTTCATTATTTATTTTTTATCTTTTTATCTTTTTTATTTATTTTTATTTTTTATCTATCAGTCTCTGCCTATGACATCATGACGCATGCGCAAAAGAGAACAAATCCAAAGACGACCAACCTAAAATTCAAAATTAATTATTTCTCCTTGTTTTCTTTCTCTTTTTCTCTCTTTTTTTATTAGTTGTTTAATTTTTTATTATTTCAATTAGTTGTTTACTATTTTTTTTTCTACCAACCGCTGCTCATGACGTCACATCGCATGCGCAAAAGACAACAAATCCGAAGACGACCAACGATTAACCTAAAATTCATAATTGACTTTCTTTCACCTTCCTTTCTGCTTTCTTTTAAATTTCTTTCTCTTTTTTTTTTGTTATTTATTTATTCTTTATTTTTTTATCTACAAATCTCTGCCCGTGACGTCACGACGCATGCGCAAAAGACAACAAATCCGAAGACGACGATAACATTCAAAATCAATTCCTTCTCCTCCTTTCTCTTTTTCTCTTTCTCTCTTCATTTGTTATTTTGTTATTTATTTTTGTTATTTTATTATTTTATCTATTTATTTATCTTTTCTATCTACCAATCGCTGCTTATGACGTCACGTCGCATGCGCAAAAGACAACAACAAACCGAAAGAGGACAAACGATTCAAAATTCAAGATTAACTCATTCTTTCTCTTTCTGTCTTTCTCTTTTTTCCTCACTATTTATTTTTTTTCTTTTTATCTTTTTTGTTTATTTTTATTTTTTTATCTATCAATCTCTGCCTATGACGTCATGACGCATGCGCAAAAGACAACAAACCCAAAGACGACCAACGACCAACTAAAATTCAAAATTAATCATTTCTCCTTCTTTTCTTTCTCTCTTTCTCTCTTTTCTTAGTTATTTGATTTTTTATTATTTTCAATTAGTTGTTTAATATTTTTTTATCTATCAATCGCTGCTCATGACGTCACATTGCATGCGCAAAAGACAACAAATCCGAAGACGACCAACAATTAACCTAAAATTCAAAATTGACTTTTTTCCAAATCAAAATTTCTTTCTCCTTCCTTTCTACTTTCCTTTGAATTTCTTTCTCTCTTTTTTCGTTATTTTTTTATCTTTTTTATCTACCAGTCTCTGCCTATGACGTCACGACGCATGCGCAAAAGACAACAAATCCGAAGACGATGATAAAATTAAAAATTAATTCTTTTTCCTTCTTTTCTTTCTCTCTTTCTCTCTTTATATGTTATTTTATGATCTATTTTTGTTATTTTATTATTTATTAATTAATTTATCTATCAATCGCTGTCCATGACGTCACGTTGCATGCGCAAAAGACAACAACAACAAACCCGAAGACGACAAACGATTCAAAATTCAAAATTAACTCATTCCTTCTCTTTCTGTCTTTCTCTCTTTTCTTCACTATTTATTTATTTTTTATTTTTATCTTTTTTGTTTATTTTTATTTTTTATCTATCAATCTCTGCCTATGACGTCATGACGCATGCGCCAAAGACAACAAACCCAAAGACGACCAACGACCAACTAAAATTCAAAATTAATCATTTCCCCTTCTTTTCTTTCTCTCTTTCTCTCTTTTCTTGGTTATTTAATTTTTTTTTATTTCAATTAGTTGTTTAATATTTTTTTTATCTATCAATCGCTGCTCATGACATCACGTCGCATGCGCAAAAGACAACAAATCCGAAGACGACCAACGATTAACTTAAAATTCAAAATTGACTTTCTTTCAAATCTAAATTTCTTTCACCTTCCTTTCTGCTTTCTTTTAAATTTCTTTCTCTTTTTTTTTCTTATATACCAGTCTCTGCCCGTGACGTCACGACGCATGCGCAAAAGACAACAAATCCGAAGACGACGATAACATTCAAAATCAATTCTTTCTCCTTCTCATCTCTCTCTTTTTCTCTCTTCATTTGTTATTTTGTTATTCATTTTTGTTATTTTATCATTTATTTATTTATTTATCTTTTCTATCTACCATTCGCTGCTCATGACGTCACGTTGCATGCGCAAAAGACAACAACAAACCAGAAGACGACAAACGATTCAAAATTCAAGATTAACTCATTCTTTCTCTTTCTGTCTGTCTCTCTTTTCTTCATCATTTTTTTTTATCTTTTTATCTTTTTTATTTGTTTTTATTTTTTATCTATCAGTCTCTGCCTATGGCGTCATGACGCATGCGCAAAAGACAACAAACCCAAAGACGACCAACTAAAATTCAAAATTAATAATTTCTCCTTCTTTTCTTTCTCTCTTTTCTTGGTTATTTAATTTTCTATTAATTTCAAGTAGTTGTTTAATATTTCTTTTTATCTATCAATCGCTGCTCATGACGTCACGACGCATGCGCAAAAGACAACAAATCCGAAGACGACCAACGGTTAACTTAAAATTCAAAGTTGACTTTCTTTCAAATCTAAATTTCTTTCACCTTCCTTTCTGCTGTCTTTTAAATTTCTTTCTCTTTTTTTTTTGTTTTGTTTTTTATCTTTTTTATCTACCAGTCTCTGCATATGACGTCACGACGCATGCGCAAAAGACAACAAATCCAAAGACGATGATAACATTCAAAATCAATTCCTTCTCCTTCTTTTCTTTCTCTCATTCTCTCTTCATTTGTTATTATTTTTGTTATTTCATTATTTATCAATTTATTTATCTTTTTATATACCAATCGCTGCTCATGACGTCGCAAAAGACAACAAACCACTCGCTGCCGGGCAGCGGTAGAGAGAGGCTGTGCCAAGCAAAACTCCAGGCAATCTTCTTGTATTATACGACCACGAAATTTGGGAAGAAAAGGAGCTCCTTAGATCACACCTATGCTGATATTGAAACCTCCCAGGAAGTTAACAACATGGATACGACTCTGCCACAGAGTCGGAATAATGAAAACTGTGAAGGAAGTAGCATGAGAGAGACGCAAACACAGGGAGTAGGAGAGGTGAAGGACTGGGCCGAGATGGCTGAGAATTCGAACGACAGTGTCAACAATGCCGGTTCCCGTGCCAAGAGAATGAAGGTTAGTGGAACGTCTGAAGACCAAGCTAAATCTGCCACCACGAAAGATCCCTTAAAGCAGCCGGCATGGACCAGGACTTGATAATTGAAGAAAATAACTCCGCAGACACTAAAGCAGCTGATGTGAATCGAGATATTGTAGTCGGGGACAACAACACCACAGGTAGGGAAAGAGTCATGATAGCATTTCCAGAAAAATGTAACCTCTCTCTGGAAAACAAATCTACCTGGTATATGGCTCTATTAAAACAACACCCTGAATGTAGGCCACTCTTTAAGGAAGGGAGGAATGCACCATATATCACATTAATCAATGGTCAGCAATATAACACAATGATAACAGATGGCTTCCAGGGACAAGTAATGAAACCTATAACTGGCTTACAACGTACTGTGGTCATTTTTGACGTACCTACTTATATAAATGTCAATTTATTACAGTGTCCACCAGGATTCCAGTGGCTAAAACGACGGATGGTTGGGAAAAATCCAAGGCCACAACTCCTAGGAGCAGTATCAGGACCTATTGACACAGAAACTCTCATCATCGTCAGTGTTGGAAGGAAGAAAGTGGCTCCCTATGTTCCAGAGCCAGACCTGTGTCAAAGGTGTAGCAAATGGGGACACAAAAGTTGGCCATGTCGAGCTACATATGTGCGATGCAGACACTGTGCTGGGGGACATCTCTCAGAGGAGTGCTGGGAAAAGATTCAACAGAAAGTAGCTGTACCACCGAAATGCTGCAACTGTGGAGGTCAACACAATGCAAGTTCTCCAGTATGCCCTAAAAAAACACGCTACAAGACTCTACCACCAAGTACACCCACTACTGTATATCAAACTGCTCCTCCACCTACAAGATCTGCTTGGAACGTCACAGTAGTGCAGGAAGAATTTCCACCTTTGCAACAGGAGAAAGCAACAACTAATTCTACAACTCAGGTGAGGTCACTATCCATTACTCAGTCAAATAAAGTAAATATAGTGGCTAAAGAGCAGGAACGACTAAGTTTAGCAGTGGACAAACTTACTACATTGTTAAATGAAAGTATAGAGGATTTAAGAGCAGATAGAGTAAGGCTTGAGAGAAAGATGAAAGATATGAATTTACACAGGGTACCAAAGTCATCATTTATGCTGATGACATACTTATTCAATGTGATACACCTAAAACACTTAGCAAGGCTGTGAATGAACTTGAACAACTATGTACATACATGGGACTTGTCATAAATGAAAAAAAAAAAAACTAAATTTCAAGCTAAACAGAAAAAGTGTAGGAAACCTACTGTAAATGGTGAGAAAATTGAGCGTGTCCTTAACTACAAATATTTGGGTGTACAATTATGTTGTAGAAATGCTAATTATTGTATTGAATATGTTAAAAATATGTGTGTATCTAGACTAGCCCCTCTCAAAGTCTTAGCAAAGAGAGGGTCAGGTGTTGGTGTACCTATACTTCGCATGTTTTATATATATATGTGATACGTTCCCTCATAGATTATGCTTCACTTGTGTTGGTGCAATACAATACACAACAACTTAAATGCTTAGAAGTCGTACAAAATAAGGCAATGAGAATTATTTCAGGGTGTGCTACAACAACTAAGATAGAGGTATTAAGAAGAGAGTTAAGATTACCCAGTATTATATTAAGAATAGAAGAAATAACGAGTCGAACTGTATGTCGTATAGTGTGTAATGGTACAAACTCTCTCCAAAGAGATATATTAGCATTATATAATGATAATCATGTAACTAACAACCCATATCTTCGCAAAATATGTCAGGTTCTAAGAAAGTTTGATATTATGAACGAATTTAATGCCCTCATTAAAAATATACCACCTGGAATCCATACAGTGTAAAAATTGACATTGAAAAGCTAAGTAAACCAAAGGAACAATGGTATAAATACGAATTAAAAGCACATTTTCTTGACAAATTGTCACAATACCCACGGAAACAGGTGGTACATGTGTACTGTGAAGGGTCAGTTGAGGGTACCAAGACAGGATGAAATTTCAAAAAGACTACCAAATAATTTGTCATGAACCAGAACTGAACTATATGCTATCTTAGAAGGCTTACATATTATTTCGAGTATGGGTAAAAATGTATACTTTTTTGTCGATAGTCAGAGTGCATTATATGAACTTGTATCTTCCTCTCCAGCTGATTGTGATGTTGCTAACAGATGTTTAAATATTATATATAACCTGGAGAGAAACAATACACATATTTATTTTGTATGGGTACCATCCCATATAGGATTGTATTATAATGAAAAAGCAGATAGTCTTGCACGAAATGCAATTAGAGATGTTAACAACATTCCTGGTAATGAATACACATATAAACATATACGGTCAATAATAAGATCAAATGTTATTGCTAACATGGATATAGAGCTAGATAAATGTTGCGAGATGGGTGGTGTAAGTAGCAAGCATTATAAGGCAGTATTAAACAATACAGAAGAATATCCATATGGTAGACATAGTTCCCAAATGGATTTAGTCACTATGAGACTCAGACTGGGATATAAATATCACTAGGAGGTGTACAGGGAAGCAAGACCAGGAGGACATTCACTACAACATTATGTACACTATTGCCCAAAAACCGATGAATTTAGACCACAGGGACAATGGAACCTCATTGAACTCACATGCTATTACATAAATAATGATATTTTAACTAAAATTGTTAAAAAAAAAAACCATCCAATGTTTGTATACAACTGTGATATTATAATATAAACATTTATTTTTGATAAAACTGTAACAAACAAATTAAATATAAAATGTATAGGGGTTAGTTGGCAAGACCCAACTCTCTCCTTTGTTGTACATCAACAATAAACTTATTGAATTGAATTGAATTGACAACAACAAACCCAAAGACAACAAACGATTCAAAATTCAAAATTAATTATTCTCTCTCTGTCTTTCTCTCTTTTCTTCATCATTTATCTTTTTATCTTTTTTCTTATTTTCTTTTATCTATATATCAATCTCTGCCTATGACGTCATGACGCATGCGCAAAAGACAACAAACCCAAAGACGACCAACGACTAACCTAAAATTCAAAATTAATTATTCTCTTTCTGTCTTTCTCTCTTTTCTTCATCATTTATCTTTTTATCTTTTTTAATTATTTTCATTTTTTATCTATCAATCTCTGCCTATGACGTCATGACGCATGCGCAAAAGACAACAAAAACCTAAAATTCAAAATTAATTATTTCTTCTTTTCTCTCTTTTCTTAGTTATTTTTATTATTATTTTCAATTAGTTGTTTTAATATCTTTTCGCCCAGTGGCAATAGCCCTCTTTTATACACTACTATCTTTTCATTTTCTTACATTCTTCCCCTCCCACAGAAACCGATCCCACGCAAACGGATGGTCTTACCTAGGAAATCAGAATTCAGAATTCAGATCTCTCCCGACTTCTGTACCGACTTCTCTATCGGGCTCAACAGGTCTAGATTCCATACTCGCTAGTAGATGACGTGTAAATCTGTCTGTGCATGATGTCAGGGAAATGTGCACAGAAACCGACACTTACACTTGCCCTCAATGTAGGAAGGATTGAGAATTGTGCTGCAAATAAAAATAAAGTGTTTTTACCAGTAGAGATTTTCCACCTACATGTATAGGCCTACATGTATTTTAATTGTGCTGCTGTCAATAAGAATAAGTGATTTTCCACATATATGTATTTTAATATTGAGATTTTCCACATACATGTATTTTAATATTGTTCTGCTGTAAATGAAAATAAGACCATTTTTAAATAAGAAAAAAAAAATTCAAGTCTTTTCCTAGCAGTTCAAACTTTTTGAATGTAAAAAACGTCCACCCAGTAATAGTAATATATTTACATATTATATAATTCATCATTCCACGTGAAAAAATGTTATAAAGTTTTGATATTTTAATTTTCTTCCATAAAAGAAGCTTGAAGTCTAATATTGCGTTATATTTGGGCCTCTAAATGTCTTCCGTCACATCGGACTTGGGAAACTTCCGAAAATACCCGACAATGCCCGAAGTGATAACAGCACAAAAACGTGACGTCATCTACTAGCGAGTATGGAATGTAGACCTGACCGGGCTCAACTCCAAGCAGCAGTTCCCTCCAGCAAGCCAGCCGCCCCGGGACCAGTCCTCCTCTCCAGCAAGTTGCCTCAGGACCCGTTCGCTCCAGCATGTCGCCTCATTCCCTCCTGTGTGTGGCTCTTGGCCCACAGCCACGTACAGTAGACGCTTGATGAGGCCTTCCCTCCATCACTCCGGACCTCCTCCCAACAAGATTACGTCCGTTCCCTCCGAGCCTATGAACCATTAATTAATAAACCTTAGTTTTAGTGTTATTGTGAGTCTCATTTTCCCCAGGCTTGTCCATACCGAATCAAACCCACGACACAGTGGCGTTTTTTTTTTCTCTCACAGCATTCAATTAAAGAAACTAAATCAAGTGAGAACATATGCTTCAATTTACATTCAAAAACCTTGTATTCATGCTAAAGAGTACATCTGTTTAAAAGCTTCATCTATATTCACAAAATTCAGTCAGTGAGAATTTGGTTACTCGTAACATTTAAGGATCTACTTACTTTCGGTAATTTTGTCTGTTAATGACACGGCTGAAGTCGGCTTCCGCACGTTCCAAGTTGTCCTTGGTTCTGTACTGCTTCTGGCAGGGTGCTGTGGTGGCTGTAGGGGTATCCTGGTATCGGTGGATGGAGCCTACATCCAGCCATTTGTCCAGCTTTCTCTTGAAAGACTCCGGGCCAGTGTCTGTCTGGAGATCTCTTGGGAGGCAGTTGAACAAACGAGGTCCATTGTGAGTGAAAGAGTTGTGTTTTATTGTCTTCACTCTTTGTATAGAGCCTACAGTACCCTTTATATAGCATAGTCTTCCCTTTCTCGGATGGTAGTTTGCCACTATCCCCACATTAGGTACTCGATCTGCCCTCCAGGATTTTCCACACATAGATGATTATATACCGTTCCCTTCTCCTCTGCAGAGAGTACACTTTTAACTGGCTCAGTCTATCCCAGTAGTTTAGGTGCTGTACTCCCTGAATTTTTACAGTGAAGGAACGCTGGATAGCCTCTAGGTTGGCTATTTCTTGTATTTTGTATGGGGACCATAGCTGCACGGCAGCAGTACTCGAGCCTTGGGTCTACCAGACACTTCCATAGGGTCTTTAGGCACTGCCCATCTCTGGAGTTCAAAGTTCTAAGCACCCACCCACCCACTCAAGTTTCTTCCTGCTTCTATTATTTTATTCATGTGGTGTGAGAAAGTTGCATCGTCGCTCATGAATACCCCAAGGTCTTTGACATGCTCTTTTCTTTCTGTGATGAGTTGGTTGTTGTACTTGTAGTTTGTGGAGTTTTTGAGGTCTTCATTTCTCCCATAGCGTACAAGTTCAAATTTCTCACCATTCAATGCCATGTTGTTTGATGCTTCCCCAAATTTGTATTTGATTGAGGTCCTTTGGTGTATTTTCTGCATCTTCTGGGCATGTTATCTGCCTTTTCAGCCTGGTGTCATCGGCAAAGGAGGACGCTTCAGTATACTATAGTTTCTCGTCAATATCTCCCACATGTATAATGAAGAGGAGTGGCCCTAGCACTGACCCTTGTGGTACACCACTTTTTACTCTACTGGGCTCAGACAGTTCTCCTTGGACAGATACTTGTTGAGTTCTGCCTGTTAGAAAACTATGCAACCATCTTCCAAGTGAGCCCATTATTCCGAGATTTTGTAGCTTATGTAGGAGAATGCCGTGATCTACCTTGTCAAAATCTTGTCAATCTATTTAATGTTGTTTCTCCATAAGCAGTTTTTAGTGATTCTGTCGAAGATTTTTTTTTCCCTCAGGTCGATAAAAACCGCGTATTTCTTTGTCCCACTTCCAATTCTTTTCTAGTACCAACGTTATTGTATATACCAGATGTGTCTTGCTCCTCTTTGATCAGAAGCTATGCTATGTTGCCTTATGTTGTCTATGTTGCCTAACCTCAACAAAAAATCCTATTTTTCTCTCTATTATTCTTTCGTATACTTTTCCAACGTAAGATAATAATTTACATACAACATAATTTTCCAACATGGGAGAATGCTTTGTAAACATACCTTAATAACATGGGAAAATAATTTGCACAAGTTGTTTTACAGCCTTACATTGGACAAATTATGGCTTCCTGCCAATCATGTGGTACTTTTTCCACATGTTATTAAAGATGTACCTCATCCACTCCATAAACTTGAATGAATGGCGCTTTTACTTCCCACAGGTAAGTCCGCAGGACTATCTTACTTACCTTCGAAATTTAACCAAATGTTAAGGTCTCCCCTTCACCTTGCCTTAATTTACTTTGATTATTTGGTTATGTTAATAATTATTCCTGTTTTATACTGTATTGCATATGTGGATACTCTGGTTTAATGCACTTCTTACTCATGGTGCATAGGAATTTCCTTGTTCTTTCTAGTGGCAGTATAATATGGATTATTATTTCTCAGATTACCATGTATTTTATTGGTGTATACTAGAAGTAACATTTGATTACCGTATATTTCCACGTATAAGACGACCCTAAAATCCAAAAATTCACCCCTTAAAATTGGGGGTCGTCTTATACTACCATTATAAAAATCAGACCTTGAATTCTACGTGAGATGACTTGGTAGGCTAGCCTGCCGATAACCACAGATACGCAGGGAATGATTCACATTATGATAAGAACTGGTAATAAAGGTAATTATACCATATTTACCGTATATATTATTGGCATATATTTATAGTAAATTGCAATTGTTAATAAATTCGATGAATAATTCTATATTAATGAAATTACGGTACTTTTAACGGTCTCACGAAACGTCGACCAAAGCTGACCAATCCCAAACAATGACAGCTTTTGCTCAAATGCATAATTTTATATAGAAATTAGCATATGGTTGCATTATTCTCCAATTTTCTTTAAAATGTGAGATTTTCATGTAATTTGATCAAAGAAAAGTTACGTTTTTATCCTCTGCAAAATTACCAAAGTCGACCAAACACAATGACGGCTTTTGCTCAAATGCATAATTTGGTCGGCTTTGGTCGACTTTGGTAATTTTGCAGGTGATAAAAACGTAACTTCTCTTTGATCAAATTTCATGAAAATCACAAATCTTAAAGAAAATAGGTCAAATAATGCAACCAAATACTAATTTTTATATAAAATTATGCATTTGAGCAAAAGCCGTCATTGTTTGTGTTTGGTCGGCGTTGGGCGACTTTGGTAATTTAAATTTTGCAGAGGATAAAAGCGTAACTTCTCTTTGATCAAATTACACGCAAATCACACATTTTAAAGAAAATAGGTCATATAATGCAACCATATGCTAATTTTAATACATAATTATATGCATTTGAGCAAAAGCCGTTATTGTTTGGGTTTGGTCGGCTTTGGTCGACGTTTAGTGAGACCGCAACCTTTTTCTTTCGCTAACTTTTCAGTAATTTTCAAGACTGAAAATAACAATTTTGGATTACAGTACATAAAACGTTTATTTATAAAAAAAAAATATTATAGTAGTTGCATTTAAAACATAGAAAATTTAAAGATTATAAAATTATCAAACTTAATTTCTAATCATCATCAATATATATTACACATCAAACGTATTTCTAAAACCTTTATTTTCAATAAAATTACATTACATTTAAAACTTAAAACATTATAAAACTTTATTTATTTATTTATATAAAACCCTTCAAACTCGTCACAATCATCACTCTCTGTTTCGAAAAGTTGTTCGAACATATCACAAGATTCCTCAAATATGCCGTCATCGTAGGGATTCCAGTCCGGTTCCGGTGAGTCGACTTCGGCTTCGTCATCACTTTCATACAATAAATCATCTTCAGTGCCATCCATGGCATTGGATTCCAAATTTTTTAATAGATTTTACGATACTTTCGACCTTAACACTTTCCCAAGCTTTAATAACAAACTCGCAGACAACATCAAGTGATGCACTACGCATAGCTCCACCTTTTGTAAATGACTTCTCTCCATTCGTCATCCACTCGTTCCATTGATACCTAACGTTATCTTTAAACGTCGAACCAGGAACGTAAATAAATCGTTTCTTGTTAGTTGACGTGTCTTCTCAGAAAATCATGATACATGATTTGCTTTGTTATTTCATTTTTGAATTTAAAAGCATACAGTAAGTAATTTCTCTGGTATAAGGATACAGATAAGTAATGAGAAAGAAAAGAGAAAAAGCGGAAAAAACAGCTGATAAACGTAATCAAAACAATTGTCTTTGTACGGTAGGTTTGATACACTGATGCTTTTGTAATTTAGCAGTCGCCTTATACTACCGATATGAGATAGATTCATAAAAATTTGCTCTAATTTTGTGCCTCGTCTTATACAAAGGTCGTCTTATACACGGAAATATACTGTATATATATATATATTGAACACCAGAATTTATGCTCAATGGTCAGCAATATAACACAATTATAACAGATGGCTTCCAGGGACAAGTAATGAAACCTATAACTGGCTTACAACGTACTGTGGTCATTTTTGACGTACCTACTTATGTGGATAGGAGGTAAGGGAACACGGGCTGAGGGAAATACTTTTATTCCTGACTAGTTTCGCCTGAGTGGCTTCTTCAGAGGAACATAGTTTGAAGTCAAGTTGGTCAATATATATGGCAAAAGAAGGAACGTGGCAAAGTGTCAGGTTGGTCCCCCACTCGACCTCATCTGTTGGTGTGGCGGACTGTCACAGCGGGTGGACCAAGTATCCTCCTGTTGTTCGCGTGGCTGAAACGTCCGTCTGGATCAGGGGCTCTGTGTTTATTATTCGTTACGATAAAGTGTGCTGCTGCATTAGCTCATATTAAATCCCCAGTTCTCTTATTGATGTTATCATGGATGTTGATACTTATATAAATGTCAATTTATTACAGTGTCCACCAGGATTCCAGTGGCTAAAACGACGGATGGTTGGGAAAAATCCAAGGCCACAACTCCTAGGAGCAGTATCAGGACCTATTGACACAGAAACTCTCATCATCGTCGGTGTTGGAAGGAAGAGAGTTGCTCCCTATGTTCCAGAGCCAGACCTGTGTCAAAGGTGTAGCAAATGGGGACACAAAAGTTGGCCATGTCGAGCTACATATGTGCGATGCAGACACTGTGCTGGGGGACATCTCTCAGAGGAGTGCTGGCAAAAGATTCAACAGAAAGTAGCTGTACCACCGAAATGCTGCAACTGTGGAGGTCAACACAATGCAAGTTCTCCAGTATGCCCTAAAAAAACACGCTACAAGACTCTACCACCAAGTATACCCACTACTGTATATCAAACTGCTCCTCCACCTACAAGATCTGCTTGGAACGTCACAGCAATGCAGGAAGAATTTCCACCTTTGCAACAGAAGAAAGCAACAACTAATTCTACAACTCAGGTGAGGTCACTATCCATTACTCAGTCAAATAAAGTAAATATAGTGGCTAAAGAGCAGGAACGACTAAGCTTAGCAGTGGACAAACTTACTACATTGTTAAATGAAAGTATAGAGGAATTAAGAGCAGATAGAGTAAGGCTTGAGAGAAAGATGAAAGAATACACAGACTCTAAAATTAAAGAAGTCCAGGAATTAGTGCATCAAAACATACAAAAAGTCCAACAGGAAGTACAGGAATTTGTGCAACACGATCACATTCAGAAAGTACATCATGAAGTACAGGAAACTGTGTGTCAAGGCATTCAGAAAGTTCATCAAGAAGTAAAGGAAACTGTGCATCAAGAAATACAGAGGGCTAACTGTCAACAAGCAAAGAATATGGAATCTATCATGGAAAAACTTGAAATTTTGAAAAAGCGAGATAAGGAGAGACACGAAAATGACGAACAGCTATCTAGGAATATAAAACTAGTTCTAGAGAAATTTGAAACCTTCAGAAGAGAAGTCTTTGCTAGCCAGAGCAATAAACAGTGGCCCCCACCAAAATGATGCAAAACCCTACAATGAATAACAAAATTTTCCATTTATTGACATGGAATGTTAATGGACTAAGAGATAGGATAACTGATATACATGCATATATTCTTCAACAGAGCCCTGACTTCATAGCTGTACAGGAAACTGGACCAGAGGTTTATGAACTCAGAGGATATTATCAACATATTCTTAGTTGTGATGGTGGAAGCAGTAGAGGTATGGTTACTTATGTTAAGTCTGGACTTCCAGTTACCTTGGTGGAGAAAGGAGTCAATGGGGGAATAGAATATATCACTGTGTGTCTACATTTATCAAATAACTATATATATATCACTAATATGTATGTTCATTCTGGTGCCCTGTACCGCACATATTAGAAGAAAGTACAATTCTCTTGGGTGATCTTAATGCTAGACATGTAGACCTAGGTAGTTTTAAGACCTCTAATATTAATGGCGTAAGGTGGGTAACCTTTCTTAAAGCTAATAATAATGTACAAATTACTGGTGCCAAAGTCCCTACACATGTTCAGGGAGGAAGACTAGATTATGTTGCTTTATTTAATATGCCATTTTGTACGTGTGAAACTAATGTTGTACCATCTCTTCTCAGTGACCACTTTGCCCTTAAGACATATATCCCCCTCTCCACAACCAACAGAGTACACAGAAAAAGGTTAAGCATCCCCTCAAGTAAATTTCCTGGGTTCCTGATCAATGTTAAGAAATGGTACAGTAATAACAATATCAATTTACAAGATGCCAATGATATTTATCAGGGATTGCTTAAAGTAATTAATGAATATGTAGACAACAACAAGACTAGGCAGAAGCACACTCATAATCAAAAGAGATCATGACCCTGTTCTATTAAATTGTCAGGATACAATGGCAGCCTTACAGAGTAGATGGCAAGCACAGCCAAATGATCATGATGTCAAGAGAGCTATGGGAACAGTTGCTAAACATTTGTCTGGGCTAAAGAGAGACATGAGGAAGAAGTATTGGGATGAGTTTCTAAATAAAATTCGTAACACCAAATCATTACAGGAAGTTTGGTATCACGTTAATAAGGTCAAAGGTAAGAAAACTTCAGTAACCAGTGACTCAAATCCTGCAAAAAAGGTCAAAGAGCTCAATAAAGAATGGAGTTCTGCTTTTGCTTTGTCTGGTCTGCCTGTTGGACATCAAATTGCTCTAGCAGAGAATAGGTTACAAAGGTTACAATTAGTAAATCATAATGTTAAGTTGGATGATGACACTTGTGCACCTATATCAATAGATGAACTATTATATGCTGTCAAAAGTGGCAAATCAACAGCCCCTGGTGAGGATGGAGTTACATATAATATTATAAATGCATTACTGAATATTGACGGGAAAAATCCCATACTAGATATGTTTAATGTGTCTTACAGAAATAGTACGTTACCCCAGCATGGAAATCAGCCATAATTATACCTGTACCTAAGAGTGATGGGAAATTTCGACCAATTTCACTTACCAGCTGTTTGTGCAAAATGATGGAAAGAATTGTCTTACGTAGGTTAATTTATAAAGTGGGTGATAAAATGTCTGAAAACTTATATGGTTTCATGAAGGGACGTGCTACTAGCGACTGCTTTGTTCATTGCTCAGCTAATACCAGTGCTTCTTGTCAAGTATATGTAGATTTGAAAGGTGCCTTTGATAGATCTAATAAAGAAGTTATACTAGAGGAACTTGTATTGAAGGGAGTCAAAGGAAAGTTATTAGGATGGATACAAGACTATTTGTATAATAGAAAAGGTAAGGTTTGGTTACAGGGAACACTATCAGATGAAGAAACATTCGAGTTAGGTACCCCCCAAGGTGGAGTTCTAAGTCCTATGCTATACAATATACTAATGGATAAAATTGCTAGATATGAATTTACACAGGGTACCAAAGTCATCATTTATGCTGATGACATACTTATTCAATGTGATACACCTAAAACACTTAGCAAGGCTGTGAATGAACTTGAACAACTATGTACATACATGGGGCTTGTCATAAATGAAAACAAAACTAAATTTCAAGCTAAACAGAAAAAGTGTAGGAAACCTACTGTAAATGGTGAGAAAATTGAGCGTGTCCTTAACTACAAATATTTGGGTGTACAATTATGTTGTAGAAATGCTAATTATTGTATTGAATATGTTAAAAATATGTGTGTATCTAGACTAGCCCCTCTCAAAGTCTTAGCAAAGAGAGGGTCAGGTGTTGGTGTACCTATACTTCGCATGTTTTATATATATATGTGATACGTTCCCTCATAGATTATGCTTCACTTGTGTTGGTGCAATACAATACACAACAACTTAAATGCTTAGAAGTCGTACAAAATAAGGCAATGAGAATTATTTCAGGGTGTGCTACAACAACTAAGATAGAGGTATTAAGAAGAGAGTTAAGATTACCCAGTATTATTTTAAGAATAGAAGAAATAACGAGTCGAACTGTATGTCGTATAGTGTGTAATGGTACAAACTCTCTCCAAAGAGATATATTAGCATTATATAATGATAATCATGTAACTAACAACCCATATATTCGCAAAATATGTCAGGTTCTAAGAAAGTTTGATATGAACGAATTTAATGCCCTCATTAAAAATATACCACCTGGAATCCATATCATGTAAAAATTGACATTGAAAAGCTAAGTAAACCAAAGGAGTAATGGTATAAATACGAATTAAAAGCACATTTTCTTGACAAATTGTCACAATACCCACGGAAACAGGTGGTACATGTGTACTGTGATGGGTCAGTTGGGGGTACCAAGACAGGATGTGGGGGTGTTTATAAGGGGATATTCTTCCTCTGAAGAATTTCAAGATTATGAAATTTCAAAAAGACTACCAAATAATTTGTCATGAACCAGAACTGAACTATATGCTATCTTAGAAGGCTTACATATTATTTCGAGTATGGGTAAAAATGTATACTTTTTTGTCGATAGTCTGAGTGCATTATATGAACTTGTATCTTCCTCTCCAGCTGATTGTGATGTTGCTAACAGATGCTTAAATATTATATATAACCTGGAGAGAAACAATACACATATTTATTTTGTATGGGTACCATCCCATATAGGATTGTATTATAATGAAAAAGCAGATAGTCTTGCACGAAATGCAATTAGAGATGTTAACAATATTCCTGGTAATGAATACACATATAAACATGTAAGGTCAATAATAAGGACAAATGTTATTGCTAACATGGATATAGACTTAGATAAATGTTGCGAGATGGGTGGTGTAAGTAGCAAGCATTATAAGGCAGTATTAAACAATACAGAGGAATATCCATATGGTAGACATAGTTCCCAAATGGATTTAGTCACTATGAGACTCAGACTGGGATATAAATATCACTGGGAGGTGTACAGGGAAGCTCAACCTGAGCTCTGCACTTTATGCGCAAGGCCGGGAGGACATTCACTACAACATTATGTACACTATTGCCCAATAATCGATGAATTTAGACCACAGGGACAATGGAACCTCATTGAACTCATATGCTATTACATAAATAATGATATTTTAACTAAAATTGTTAAAAGACATCCAATGTTTGCTTTCAAATGTTAAATACAACACTGATATTGTAATATAAACATTTATTTTGATAAAACTGTAATAAACAAATTAAATATAAAATGTATAGGGGTTAGTTGGCAACACAATAAACTTATCGAATTGAATTGAATTGACAACAACAAACCCAAAGACAACAAACGATTCAAAATTCAAAATTAACTCATTCTTTCTCTTTCTGTCTTTCTCTCTTTTCTTCATTATTTTTTCTTTTTTGTATTGTTATCTTTTTTATTTTGTTTTCATTTTTTTTATCTATCAATCTCTGCCTATGATGTCATGACGCATGCGCAAAAGACAACAAACCCAGAGATGACCAACGACTAACCTAAAATTCAAAATTAATTATTCTCTTTCTGTCTTTCTCTTTTTTTTCGTCATTTATCTTTTTATCTTTTTTATTTATTTTCATTTTTTATCTATCAATCTCTGCCTATGACGTCATGACGCATGCGCAAAAGACAACAAACCCAAAGACGACCAACGACCAACCTAAAATTCAAAATTAATTATTTCTTCTTTTCTCTCTTTTCTTAGTTATTTTTTTTATTATTATTTTCAATTAGTTGTTTAATATCTTTTCGCCCAGTGGCAATAGCCCTCTTTTATACACTACTATATTTTCATTTTCTTACATTCTTCCCCTCCCACAAAAACCGATCCCACGCAAACGAATGGTCTTACCTAGGAAATCAGAATTCAGAATTCAGATCTCTCCCGACTTCTCTCCCGGGCTCAACTCCAATCAGCAGTTCTCTCCAGCAAGCCAGCCGCCCCAGGACCAGTCCTCCTCTCCAGCAAGCTGCCTCAGGACCAGTTCGCTCCAGCAAGTCGTCTCATTCCCTCCTGTGTGTGGCTCTTGGCCCACAGCCACGTAGACGCTTGATGAGGCCTTCCCTCGATCACTCCGGATATTCTCCCAACGAGACTACGTCCGTTCCCTCTGAGCATATTAACCATTAAACCTTAGTTTTAGTGTTATTGTGAGTCTCATTTTCCCTGGATTGTCCATACCGAACCAAGCCCATGACACAGTGTCGGGTTTTTTCTCTCCCAGCATTCAATTAAAGAAACTAATTCAAGAGAGAACATATGCTTCAATTTTTTACAAAGGCGGAGCATGCCGACAGGAGACCTTTTGATTCGTATCTAGGTCGAATGCGAAAAAAATCATAATAATAAAACAGTAAATAAAAACTATAATAATGTAAATATCAAATAAAAATTTACATTCAAAAACCTTGTATTCATGCTAAAGAATACATCTGTTTAAAAGCTTCATCTATATTCACAAAATTCAGTCAGTGAGAATTTGGTTACTCGTAACATTTGAGGATCTATTTAATGTTGTTTCTCCATAAGCAGTTTTTAGTAATTCTGTCGAAGAGTTTTTTTTCCAGGTCGATAAAAACCGCGCATTTCTTAATGTCCCACTTCCAATTCTTTTCTAGTACCAACGTTATTGTATATACCAGATGTGTCTTGCTCCTCTTTGATCAGAAGCTATGCTATGTTGCCTTATGTTGTCTATGTTGCCTAACCTCAACAAAAAATCCTATTTTTCTCTCTATTATTCTTTCGTATACTTTTCCAACGTAAGATAATAATTTACATACAACCTAATTTTCCAACATGGGATAATGATTTGTAAACATACCTATATGACATGGGAAAATAATTTGCACAAGTTGTTTTACAGACTTAAATTGGACAAATTATGGCTTCCTGCCAATCATGTGGTACTTTTTCCACATGTTATTAAAGATGTACCTCATCCACTCCACAGATTCCACTCCATAAACTTGAATTAATGGCGCTTTTACTTCCCACAGGTAAGTCCGCAGGACTATCTTACTTACCTTCGAAATTTATCAAAATATTAAGGTCTCCCCTTCACCTTGCCTTAATTTACTTTGATTATTTTGGTTATGTTAATAATTATTCCTGTTTTAATCTTTATTGCATGTGTGGATAATCTGGTTTTATGCAATTCCTACTCATAGTGCATAGTAATTTCCTTGTTCTTTCTAGTGGCAGTATAATACGGATTATTACTTCTCAGATTACCATGTATTTTATTGGTGTATACTAGAAGTAACATTCGATTATATATATATATATATATATATATATATATATATATATATATATATATATATATATTGAACACCAGAATTTATGCACAAGAAATATAAACATAACGGGACTGGAAGTGCATGCGCAAAAGACAACAAATCCGAAGACGACAATAAAATTTAAAATCAATTCTTTCTCCTTCTTTTCTTTCTCTCATTCTCTCTTCATTTGTTATTATTTTTGTTATTTCATTATTTATCAATTTATTTATCTTTTTATCTACCAATCGCTGCTCATGACGTCGCAAAAGACAACAAGAAACCACTCGCTGCCGGCAGTGTGGCCACTCCTTGGCTTTTTTCCCAATATCTTGGCATTTTTGCCATCAACTTGGAATCTTGGAAATCAACTGTAAAAAATGAACAAATCTTGGATTTATTCGCCAAATTGTAGACAATTGCTTAAAATATTAGTTTAATAATAGAGTATTCTCTTTGCCACTTGTAAAGTATGAGGTACACTATGTTAACAACAGAGGACAAATTAAGTTTTAAATTTTAATTCATGAGATTATTGAAAAGTTAAGGCTGGAAATCACGACTTGCCAACTAAGTTGTCTTCCATGAGTTGACGCGTCCATTACACGTTCAATACGTTTGAGACGTTTCTCTCCTAGTCCGCCAGTACTCTCTAGCTCATAAGTCGTGCGTGTGTGGTATGTGACAGACCTGTGGATAGTTATTCAACCTTACTTGATTTAATTATAAATCGTTATGAGTGACTCTGAAGAACCAGGGTATAGTGGTGATGTTACCCCACCAAAGAGAAAAGCGAAAGTGACGTGGTATCAGCAGGCATTTTTTAGAAAGGAATGGATGGAGGAGGATGAACTGAAAGATTGGGTACAACCAGATCCTGCTGACAAATATACTGTCTTGTGTACTGTATGTAGCAGCAAACTCAAGCATTGCAATAAGTCGTCTCTGATGGCACACAAAGTTTCCATGAAGCATGGAAAGTGAACCTCTTCAGGAAAAGGAAGAGCTTTTTCGATATGACTGCAAGCAGTTTCTAATAGAATTGTGCATGCAGATGAAAAAAGATTTCCTTTTGAAGAGAATAGCCTCATTGCTATGTTAAAGGTAGTGGAACCAGCTGAAGCTCTTCCTACAAAGAGGGACTTGAAATCTCTTGGAAAACTTGCAGTACATTTTCCAACATTAATAAGGGAGGACAAGCTAGATTTGCTACAAGAGCAATGGCGAGATCTTCTATATGCAAGAAACACATGCATAAGTCAGTCTGCAACTGTTTTCTGGAATTATTTACTTTCAGTGAAAAATGGGAATAAAAGAAAAGTTTAATCTTCGTGCAACATTTATGTGCAACTCTGCCACACTCGTCTGCCCGTGTTGAAAGAATTTTTCCCAAATAAACCAAGCTAAAACCAAGCAAAGCAACAAACTACACACAAATACAGTTGCAAACCGTCTATTGGCCAAGCAAGCCATTGCAAGACAAGAAGTGACTTGCCAAAAGTGGGAACCATATATTTCATTAATCAAAGATGTAAAGTTGGGTCACTGTCACAAGAAGAGATATAAAGACAGGGAAGAGTCCAGGAAAAAGAATAACACAGCAACTTTATATCATAGTGAAGCAGATGATGATGATGATGAGGAGATAGAGGAGAACCCTATGCCAGTATACTTCTTCCTACAATAATACCATCGTCTGTAAAGTATTTGGTGAGTAGAATTTCCTATTTCAAATAAGCCACAATCCATTTCAGGAGCTATGTCACCTTGTTTTTCGTATCAGTATAAGAAATAATCCTTGGATTTTCTTGGATTTTTTCGTAGGGTCATCTTGGCATTTTTACATTTTTGTGAGAGGCAACACTGGCTGCCGGGCAGCGGTGGAGAAAGGTTGTGCCAAGCATAACTCCAGATAATCTTCTTGAGTTATACGACCACGAAATTTGGGAAGAAAAGGAGCTCCTTAGATCACACCTATGCTGCTATTGAAACCTCCCAGGAAGTTAACAACATGGATACGACTCTACCACAGAGTCGGAATAATGAAAACTGTGAAGGAAGTAGCATGGGAGAGACGCCAACACAGGGAGTAGGAGAGGTGAAGGACTGGGCCGAGATGGCTGAGAACTCGAACGACAGTGTCAACAATTCCGGTTCCCGTGCCGAGAGAATGAAGGTTAGTGGAACGTCTGAAGACCAAGCTAAATCTGCCACCACGAAAGATCCCTTAAAGCAGCCGGCATGGACCAGGACTTGATAATTGAAGAAAATAACTCCGCAGACACTAAAGCAGCTGATGTGAATCGAGATATTGTAGTCGGGGACAACAACACCACAGGTAGGGAAAGAGTCATGATAGCATTTCCAGAAAAATGTAACCTCTCTCTGGAAAACAAATCTACCTGGTATATGGCTCTATTAAAACAACACCCTGAATGTAGTCCACTCTTTAAGGAAGGGAGGAATGCACCATATATCACATTAATCAATGGTCAGCAATATAACACCATGATAACAGATGGCTTCCAGGGACAAGTAATGAGACCTATAACTGGCTTACAACGTACTGTGGTCATTTTTGACGTGCCTACTTATGTGGATAGGAGGTAAGGGAACACGGGCTGAGGGAAATACTTTTATTCCTGACTAGTTTCGCCTGAGTGGCTTCTTCAGAGGAACATAGTTTGAAGTCAAGTTGGTCGATATATATGGCAAAAGAAGGAACGTGGCAAAGTGTCAGGTTGGTCCCCCACTCGACCTCATCTGTCGGTGTGGCGGACTGTCACAGCGGGTGGACCAAGTATCCTCCTGTTGTTCGCGTGGCTGAAACGTCCGTCTGGATCAGGGGCTCTGTGTTTATTATTCGTTACGATAAAGTGTGCTGCTGCATTAGCTCATATTAAATCCCCAGTTCTCTTATTGATGTTATCATGGATGTTGATACTTATATAAATGTCAATTTATTACAGTGTCCACCAGGATTCCAGTGGCTAAAACGACGGATGGTTGGGAAAAATCCAAGGCCACAACTCCTAGGAGCAGTATCAGGACCTATTGACACAGAAACTCTCATCATCGTCGGTGTTGGAAGGAAGAGAGTTGCTCCCTATGTTCCAGAGCCAGACCTGTGTCAAAGGTGTAGCAAATGGGGACACAAAAGTTGGCCATGTCGAGCTACATATGTGCGATGCAGACACTGTGCTGGGGGACATCTCTCAGAGGAGTGCTGGGAAAAGATTCAACAGAAAGTAGCTGTACCACCGAAATGCTGCAACTGTGGAGGTCAACACAATGCAAGTTCTCCAGTATGCCCTAAAAAAAACACGCTACAAGACTCTACCACCAAGTACACCCACTACTGTATATCAAACTGCTCCTCCACCTACAAGATCTGCTTGGAACGTCACAGCAATGCAGGAAGAATTTCCACTTTTGCAACAGGAGAAAGCAACAACTAATTCTACAACTAAGGTGAGGTCACTAGCCATTACTCAGTCAAATAAAGTAAATATAGTGGCTAAAGAGCAGGAACGACTAAGTTTAGCAGTGGACAAACTTACTACATTGTTAAATAAAAGTATAGAGGAATTAAGAGCAGATAGAGTAAGGCTTGAGAGAAAGATGAAAGAATACACAGACTCTAAATTTAAAGAAGTGCAGGAATTAGTGCATCAAAACATACAAAAAGTCCAACAGGAAGTACAGGAATGTGTGCAACAAGACATTCAGAAAGTACATCATGTATCAAGGCTGTAGGGTATTGTCGGCAAATTATTGTCTTCTTATGATACGTAGGGAATAAATGGAGCTCCGAATGGACGCTGACTGCAGGTCATTCTAAAAAGAATGTTTTTATTGTCAAAGAACTTGTACAACATTACAAAAGTACATAAATGCCAAATAATAACAGAAAAATATACAAATGTTAATCAATACGTAGAGTCGTAACTCACATCATAAATTTGACATTGAAATGACATCATATACTAAAGCAATCACTCACCGACTTGTGCGTCTCCCATAGGTCCCCCTACGTCCGTTGACTCGTTCGACATTACAATGGTGAAGTGGAGGATTGCGACATTACACGTGACTTGTCCCTTCCTCTAACTGCATATAACCCACACATTGGGCGATTCTGACTAATGCCAGTTAGAGAAGACGACCTTGATATGCTGGCCCCCACACACCATCTACCCACATCTTCTCCCACACTCGACCAAGTCGATGCCGGTGACGGGGGGAAATTGTACAACTAATCGTACTGTGACACTAAACTGACGGACGTAAAATGCACAAAATTATACCGTGACATTAACGGCCGTACGATACACAAAATTATACCGCGACATTAACGGACGTATAATACGAATTATTCATTCCACTCCTGATTTTTGTACAATGAAATCAGCAACATAAATTTACGTCTATGGACGTAACAAAGGCATTCAGAAAGTTCATCAAGAAGTAAAGGAAACTGTGCATCAAGAAATACAGAAGGCTAACTGTCAACAAGCAAAGAATATGGAATCTATCATGGAAAAACTTGAAATTTTGAAAAAGCGAGATAAGGAGAGACACGAAAATTACGAACAGCTATCTAGGAATATAGAACTAATTCTAGAGAAATTTGAAACCTTCAGAAGAGAAGTTTTTGCTAGCCGGAACAATAAACAGTGGCCCCCACCAAAATGATGCAAAACCCTACAATGAATACAAAATTTTCAATTTATTGACTTGGAATGTTAATGGACTAAGAGATAGGATAACTGATATACATGCATATATTCTTGAACAGAGCCCTGGCTTGATAGCTGTACAGGAAACTGGACCAGAGGTGTATGAACTCAGAGGATATTATCAACATATCCTTAGTTGTGATGATGGAAGCAGTAGAGGTATGGTTACTTATGTTAAGTCTGGACTTCCAGTTACCTTGGTGGAGAAAGGAGTCAATGGGGGAATAGAATACATCACTGTGTGTCTACATTTATCAAATAACTATATATATATATCACTAATATGTATGTTCATTCTGGTGCCCTGTACATTGATCATTTACCTCCGCACATATTAGAAGAAAGTACGATTCTTTTGGGTGATCTTAATGCTAGACATGTAGACCTAGGTAGTTTTAAGACCTCTAATACTAATGGCGTAAGGTGGGTAACCTTTCTTAAAGCTAATAATAATGTACAAATTACTGGTGCCAAAGTCCCTACACATGTTCAGGGAGGAAGACTAGATTATGTTGCTTTATTTAATATGCCATTTTGTACGTGTGAAACTAATGTTGTACCATCTCTTCTCAGTGACCACTTTGCCCTTAAGACATATATCCCCCTCTCCACAACCAACATAGTACACAGAAAAAGGTTAAGCATCCCCTCAAGTAAATTCCCTGGGCTCCTGATCAATGTTAAGAAATGGTACAGTAATAACAATATTAATTTACAAGATGCCAATGATATTTATCAGGGATTACTTAAAGTAATTAATGAATATGTAGACAAGAACAAGACTAGGCAGAAGCACACTCATAATCAAAAGAGATCATATGCACATGACCCTGTTATATTAAATTGTCAGGATACAATGGCAGCCTTACAGAGTAGATGGCAAGCACAGCCAAATGATGATGATGTCAAGAGAGCTATGGGAACAGTTGCTAAACATTTGTCTGGGCTAAAGAGAGACATAAGGAAGAAGTATTGGGATGAGTTTCTAAATAAAATTCGTAACACCAAATCAATACAGGAAGTTTGGTATCACGTTAATAAGGTCAAAGGTAAGAAAACTTCAGTAACCAGTGACTCAAATCCTGCAAAAAAGGTCAAAGAGCTCAATAAAGAATGGAGTTCTGCTTTTGCTTTGTCTGGTCTGCCTGTTGGACATCAAATTGCTCTGGCAGAGAATAGGTTACAAAGGTTACAATTAGTAAATCATAATGTTAAGTTGGATGATGACACTTGTGCACCTATATCAATAGATGAACTATTATATGCTGTCAAAAGTGGCAAATCAACAGCCCCTGGTGAGGATGGAGTTACATATAATATTATAAATGCATTACTGAATATTGACGGGAAAAATCCCATACTAGATATGTTTAATGTGTCTTACAGAAATAGTACGTTACCCCAGCATGGAAATCAGCCATGATTATACCTGTACCTAAGAGTGATGGGAAATTTCAACCAATCTCACTTACCAGCTGTTTGTGCAAAATGATGGGAAGAATTGTCCTACGTAGGTTAATTTATAAAGTGGGTGATAAAATGTCTGAAAACTTATATGGTTTCATGAAGGGACGTGCTACTAGCGACTGCTTTGTTCATTGCTCAGCTAATACCAGTGCTTCTTGTCAAGTATATGTAGATTTGAAAGGTGCCTTTGATAGATCTAATAAAGAAGTTATACTAGAGGAACTTGTATTGAAGGGAGTCAAAGGAAAGTTATTAGGATGGATACAAGACTATTTGTACAATAGAAAAGGTAAGGTTTGGTTACAGGGAACACTATCAGAAGAAGAAACATTCGAGTTAGGTACCCCCCAAGGTGGAGTTCTAAGTCCTATGCTATACAATATACTAATGGATAAAATTGCTAGATATGAATTTACACAGGGTACCAAAGTCATCATTTATGCTGATGACATACTTATTCAATGTGATACACTTAAAACACTTAGCAAGGCTGTGAATGAACTTGAACAACTATGTACATACATGGGGCTTGTCATAAATGAAAACAAAACTAAATTTCAAGCTAAACAGAAAAAGTGTAGGAAACCTACTGTAAATGGTGAAAAAAATTGAACGTGTCCTTAACTACAAATATTTGGGTGTACAATTAGGTTATAGAAATGCTAATTATTGTATTGAATATGTTAAAAATATGTGTGTATCTAGACTAGCCCCTCTCAAAGTCTTAGCAAAGAGAGGGTCAGGTGTTGGTGTACCTATACTTCGCAAGTTTTATATATATGTGATACGTTCCCTCATAGATTATGCTTCACTTGTGTTGGTGCAATACAATACACAGCAACTTAAATGCTTAGAAGACGTACAAAATAAGGCAATGAGAATTATTTTAGGGTGTGCTACAACAACTAAGATAGAGGTATTAAGAAGAGAGTTAAGATTACCCAGTATTATTTTAAGAATAGAAGAAATAACGAGTCGAACTGTATGCCGTATAGTGTGTAATGGTACAAACTCTCTCCAAAGAGATATATTAGCATTATGTAATGATAATCATGTAACTAACAACCCATATCTTCGCAAAATATGTAAGGTTCTAAGAAAGTTTGATATTATGAACGAATTTAATGCCCTCATTAAAAATATACCACCTGGAATCCATACAGTGTAAAAATTGACCTTGAAAAGCTAAGTAAACCAAAGGAACAATGGTATAAATACGAATTAAAAGCACATTTTCATGACAAATTGTCACAATACCCACGGAAACAGGTGGTACATGTGTACTGTGATGGGTCAGTTGACTGTACCAAGACAGGATGTGGGGTGTTTATAAGGGAATATTCTTCCTCTGAAGAATTTCAAGATTATGAAATTTCAAAAAGACTACCAAATAATTTGCCATCAACCAGAACTGTACTATATGTTATCTTAGAAGGCTTACATATTATTTCGAGTATGGGTAAAAATGTATACTTCTTTGTCGATAGTCAGAGTGCATTATATGAACTTGTATCTTCCTCTCCAGCTGATTGTGATGTTGCTAACAGATGTTTGAATATTATATATAACCTGGAGAGAAACAATACACATATATATTTTGTATGGGTACCATCCCATATAGGATTGTATTATAATGAAAAAGCAGATAGTCTTGCACGAAATGCAATTAGAGATGTTAACAACATTCCTGGTAATGAATACACATATAAACATATACGGTCAATAATAAGATCAAATGTTATTGCTAACATGGATATAGACCTAGATAAATGTTGCGAGATGGGTGGTGTAAGTAGCAAGCATTATAAGGCAGTATTAAATAATACAGAAGAATATCCATATGGTAGACATAGTTCCCAAATGGATCTAGTCACTATGAGACTCAGACTGGGATATAAATATAACTAATAATAAATGAAAATCAGACAGACAAATGATAACAAAACAAAAACAAATAATATAAGATAAATTATAATCAAATACCTAAGTAAGATGCTGTAATGATTATAATTTATCTTATATTATTTGTTTTTGTTTTGTTATCATTTGTCTGTCTGATTTTCATATATTATTAGTTATATGTCAATTTATTATTATTTACTATTTACCTGTTTATTTATTATTTAACTATACCTATGCATTTATCTATGTATTTTATTTGTTATTTACATTATTATAGTTTTTATTTATTGTTTTATTATTAATATGATTTTTTTTTCGCATCCGACCTAGATATGGATCAAAAGGTCTCCTGTCGGCATGCTCCGCCTTTGTAATCCTTTGTAATCACTGGGAGGTGTACAGGGAAGCTCAACCTGAGCCCTGTACTTTATGCGCAAGGCCGGGAGGACATTCACTACAACATTATATACACAATTGCCCAATAATCGATGAATTTAGACCACAGGGACAATGGAACCTCTTGAACTCATATGCTATTACATAAATAATGATATTTTAACTAAAATTGTTAAAAAAACATCCAATGTTTGCTTTCAAATGTTAAATACAACACTGTAATATTGTAATATAAACATTTCTTTTTTTATAAAACTGTAATAAACAAATTAGATATAAAATGTATAGGGGTTAGTTGGCAAGACCCAACTCTCTCCTTTGTTGTACATCAACAATAAACTTATTGAATTGAATTGAATTGACAACAACAAACCCAAAGACAACAAACGATTCAAAATTCAAAATTAACTCATTCTTTCTCTTTCTGTCTTTCTCTCTTTTCTTCATTTTTTTTTTGTCTTTTATTTTTTTTTTTATTTTTTTTTTCATTTTCTTTTATCTATATATCAATCTCTGCCTATGACGTCATGACGCATGCGCAAAAGACAACAAACCCAAAGACGACCAACGACTAACCTAAAATTCAAAATTAATTATTTTCTTTCTGTCTTTCTCTCTTTTCTTCATCATTCATCTTTTTATCTTTTTTATTTATTTTCATTTTTTATCTATCAATCTCTGCCTATGACGTCATGACGCATGCGCAAAAGACAACAAACCCAAAGACGACCAACGACCAACCTAAAATTCAAAATTAATTATTTCTTCTTTTCTCTCTTTTCTTAGTTATTTTTTTATTATTATTTTCTATTAGTTGTTTAATATCTTTTCGCCCAGTGGCAATAGTCCTCTTTTATACACTACTATATTTTCATTTTCTTACATTCTTCCCCTCCCACAAAAACCGATCCCACGCAAACGAATGGTCTTACCTAGGAAATCAGAATTCAGAATTCAGATCTCTCCCGACTTCTCTCCCGGGCTCAACTCCAATCAGCAGTTCTCTCCAGCAAGCCAGCCGCCTCGGGACCAGTCCTCCTCTCCAGCAAGCTGCCTCGGGACCAGTTCGCTCCAGCAAGTCGTCTCATTCCCTCCTGTGTGTGGCTCTTCGCCCACAGCCACGTAGACGCTTGATGAGGCCCTCGATCACTCCGGATATTCTCCCAACGAGACTACGTCCGTTCCCTCTGAGCATATTAACCATTAAACCTTAGTTTTAGTGTTATTGTCTCATTTTCCCTGGGTTGTCCATACCGAACCAAGCCCATGACACAGTGTCGGGTTTTTTCTCTCCCAGCATTCAATTAAAGAAACTAATTCAAGAGAGAACATATGCTTCAATTTTTTACAAAGGCGGAGCATGCCGACAGGAGACCTTTTGATTCGTATCTAGGTCGAATGCGAAAAAAATCATAATAATAAAACAGTAAATAAAAACTATAATAATGTAAATATCAAATAAAAATTTACATTCAAAAACCTTGTATTCATGCTAAAGAATACATCTGTTTAAAAGCTTCATCTATATTCACAAAATTCAGTCAGTGAGAATTTGGTTACTCGTAACATTTGAGGATCTATTTAATGTTGTTTCTCCATAAGCAGTTTTTAGTAATTCTGTCGAAGAGTTTTTTTTCCAGGTCGATAAAAACCGTGCATTTCTTAATGTCCCACTTCCAATTCTTTTCTAGTACCAACTTTATTGTATATACCAGATGTGTCTTGCTCCTCTTTGATCAGAAGCTATGCTATGTTGCCTTATGTTGTCTATGTTGCTATGTTGCCTAACCTCAACAAAAAATCCTATTTTTCTCTCTATTATTCGTTCGTATACTTTTCCAACGTAATATAATAATTTACATACAACCTAATTTTCCAACATGGGATAATGATTTGTAAACATATCTATATGACATGGGAAAATAATTTGCACAAGTTGTTTTACAGCCTTAAATTGGACAAATTATGGCTTCCTGCCAATCATGTGGTACTTTTTCCACATGTTATTAAAGATGTACCTCATCCACTCCACAGATTCCACTCCATAAACTTGAATTAATGGCGCTTTTACTTCCCACAGGTAAGTCCGCAGGACTATCTTACTTACCTTCGAAATTTATCAAAATATTAAGGTCTCCCCTTCACCTTGCCTTAATTTACTTTGATTATTTTGGTTATGTTAATAATTATTCCTGTTTTAATCTTTATTGCATGTGTGGATAATCTGGTTTTATGCAATTCCTACTCATAGTGCATAGTAATTTCCTTGTTCTTTCTAGTGGCAGTATAATACGGATTATTACTTCTCAGATTACCATGTATTTTATTGGTGTATACTAGAAGTAACATTCGATTATATATATATATATTGAACACCAGAATTTATGCACAAGAAATATAAACATAACGGGACTGGAAGTGCATGCGCAAAAGACAACAAATCCGAAGACGACAATAAAATTTAAAATCAATTCTTTCTCCTTCTTTTCTTTCTCTCATTCTCTCTTCATTTGTTATTATTTTTGTTATATCATTATTTATCAATTCATTTATCTTTTTATCTACCAATCGCTGCTCATGACGTCGCAAAAGACAACAAGAAACCACTCGCTGCCGGCAGTGTGGCCACTCCTTGGCTTTTTTCCCAATATCTTGGCATTTTTGCCATCAACTTGGAATCTTGGAAATCAACTGTAAAAAATGAACAAATCTTGGATTTATTCGCCAAATTGTAGACAATTGCTTAAAATATTAGTTTTATAATAGAATATTCTCTTTGCCACTTGTAAAGTATGAGGTACACTATGTTAACAACAGAGGACAAATTAAGTTTTAAATTTTAATTCATGAGATTATTGAAAAGTTAAGGCTGGAAATCACGACTTGCCAACTAAGTTGTCTTCTATGAGTTGACGCGTCCATTACACGTTCAATACGTTTGAGACGTTTCTCTCCTAGTCCGCCAGTCCTCTCTAGCTCACAAGTCGTGCGTGTGTGGTATGTGAGACCTGTGGATAGTTATTCAACCTTACTTGATTTAATTATAAATCATTATGAGTGACTCTGAAGAACCAGGGTATAGTGGTGATGTTACCCCACCAAAGAGAAAAGCGAAAGTGACGTGGTATCAGCAGGCATTTAGAAAGGAATGGATGGAGGAGGATGAACTGAAAGATTGGGTACAACCACATCCTGCTGACAAATATACTGTCTTGTGTACTGTATGTAGCAGCAAACTCAAGAATTGCAACAAGTCGTCTCTGATGGCACACAAAGTTTCCATGAAGCATGGAAAGTGAACCTCTTCAGGAAAAGGAAGAGCTTTTTCGATATGACTGCAAGCAGTTTCTAATAGAATTGTGCATGCAGATGAAAAAGAGATTTCCTTTTGAAGAAAATAGCCTCATTGCTATGTTAAAGGTAGTGGAACCAGCTGAAGCTCTTTCTACAAAGAGGGACTTGAAATCTCTTGGAAAAGTTGCAGTACATTTTCCAACATTGATAAAGGAGGATGAGCTAGATTTGCTGCAAGAGCAATGGCGAGATCTTCTATATGCAAGAGACACACTTAAAGGCATAAGTCAAGTCAGTCTGCAACTGTTTTCTGGAATGATTTACTTTCAGTGAAAGATGGGAATAATAAAGAAAAGTTTAATCTTCTTGCAACATTTATGTGCAACTTATTAGCTCTGCCACACTCATCTGCATGTATTGAAAGAATTTTTTTCCCCAAATAAACCAAGTTAAAACTAAGCAAAGCAACAGACTACACACAAATACAGTTGCAAACCGTCTATTGGCCAAGCAAGTCATCACAAGACAAGAAGTGACTTGCCAAAAGTGGGAACCATCTATTTCATTAATCAAAGATGTAAAGTTGGGTCACTGTCACATGAGATATAAAGAGAGGGAAGAGTCCAGGAAGAAGAGTAACACAGCAACTTTATATCATAGTGAAGCCAATGATGTTGATGATGAGGAATTAGAGGAGGACCCTATGCCAGTATCCTTCTTCCTGCAATAATACCATTGTCTGTAAAGTATTTGGTGAGTAGAACTTCCTCTTGTAGCTAAATATCCTATTTTAAATAAGCCACAATCCATTTCAAGAGCCATGTCACCTTGTTTTTCGCAAGTATCAGTATAAAAAATAATCCTTGGATTTTCTTGGATTTTTTCGTAGGGTCATCTTGGCATTTTTACATTTTGTGAGAGGCAACACTGGCTGCCGGGCAGCGGTGGAGAAAGGTTGTGCCAAGCATAACTCCAGATAATCTTCTTGAGTTATATGACCACGAAATTTGGGAAGAAAAGGAGCTCCTTAGATCACACCTATGCTGCTATTGAAACCTCCCAGGAAGTTAACAACATGGATACGACTCTACCACAGAGTCGGAATAATGAAAACTGTGAAGGAAGTAGCATGGGAGAGACGCAAACACAGGGAGTAGGAGAGGTGAAGGACTGGGCCGAGATGGCTGAGAACTCGAACGACAGTGTCAACAATGCCGGTTCCCGTGCCAAGAGAATGAAGGTTAGTGGAACGTCTGAAGACCAAGCTAAATCTGCCACCACGAAAGATCCCTTAATGACTGCAATAGAAGCAGCCGGCATGGACCAGGACTTGATAATTGAAGAAAATAACTCCGCAGACACTAAAGCAGCTGATGTGAATCGAGATATTGTAGTCGGGGACAACAACACCACAGGTAGGGAAAGAGTCATGATAGCATTTCCAGAAAAATGTGACCTCTCTCTGGAAAACAAATCTACCTGGTATATGGCTCTATTAAAACAACACCCTGAATGTAGGCCACTCTTTAAGGAAGGGAGGAATGCACCATATATCACATTAATCAATGGTCAGCAATATAACACAATGATAACAGATGGCTTCCAGGGACAAGTAATGAAACCTATAACTGGCTTACAACGTACTGTGGTCATTTTTTATGTACATAAATGTCAATTTATTACAGTGTCCACCAGGATTCCAGTGGCTAAAACGACGGATGGTTGGGAAAAATCCAAGGCCACAACTCCTAGGAGCAGTATCAGGACCTATTGACACAGAAACTCTCATCATCGTCGGTGTTGGAAGGAAGAAAGTTGCTCCCTATGTTCCAGAGCCAGACCTGTGTCAAAGGTGTAGCAAATGGGGACACAAAAGTTGGCCATGTCGAGCTACATATGTGCGATGCAGACACTGTGCTGGGGGACATCTCTCAGAGGAGTGCTGGGAAAAGATTCAACAGAAAGTAGCTGTACCACCGAAATGCTGCAACTGTGGAGGTCAACACAATGCAAGTTCTCCAGTATGCCCTAAAAAAAAAAAAACACGCTACAAGACTCTACCACCAAGTATACCCACTACTGTATATCAAACTGCTCCTCCACCTACAAGATCTGCTTGGAACGTCACAGCAATGCAGGAAGAATTTCTACCTTTGCAACAGGAGAAAGCAACAACTAATTCTACAACTCAGGTGAGGTCACTATCCATTACTCAGTCAAATAAAGTAAATATAGTGGCTAAAGAGCAGGAACGACTAAGTTTAGCAGTGGACAAACTTACTACATTGTTAAATGAAAGTATAGAGGAATTAAGAGCAGATAGAGTAAGGCTTGAGAGAAAGATGAAAGAATACACACACTCTAAATTTAAAGAAGTCCAGGAATTAGTGCATCAAAACATACAAAAAGTCCAACAGGAAGTACAGGAATTTGTGCAACAAGATCACATTCAGAAAGTACATCATGAAGTACAGGAAACTGTGTATCAAGGCATTCAGAAAGTTCATCAAGAAGTAAAGGAAACTGTATATCAAGAAATACAGAGGGCTAACTGTCAACAAGCAAAGAATATGGAATCTATCATGGAAAAACTTGAAATTTTGAAAAAGCGAGATAAGGAGAGACACGAAAATGACGAACAGCTATCTAGGAATATAGAACTAATTCTAGAGAAATTTGAAACCTTCAGAAGAGAAGTCTTTGCTAGCCAGAGCAATAAACAGTGGCCCCCACCAAAATGATGCAAAACCCTACAATGAATAACAAAATTTTCCATTTATTGACATGGAATGTTAATGGACTAAGAGATAGGATAACTGATATACATGCATATATTCTTCAACAGAGCCCTGACTTGATAGCTGTACAGGAAACTGGACCAGAGGTTTATGAACTCAGAGGATATTATCAACATATTCTTAGTTGTGATGGTGGAAGCAGTAGAGGTATGGTTACTTATGTTAAGTCTGGACTTCCAGTTACCTTGGTGGAGAAAGGAGTCAATGGGGGAATAGAATATATCACTGTGTGTCTACATTTATCAAATAACTATATATATATCACTAATATGTATGTTCATTCTGGTGCCCTGTACATTGATAATTTACCTCCGCACATATTAGAAGAAAGTACAATTCTTTTGGGTGATCTTAATGCTAGACATGTAGACCTAGGTAGTTTTAAGACTTCTAATACTAATGGCGTAAGGTGGGTAACCTTTCTTAAAGCTAATAATAATGTACAAATTACTGGTGCCAAAGTCCCTACACATGTTCAGGGAGGAAGACTAGATTATGTTGCTTTATTTAATATGCCATTTTGTACGTGTGAAACTAATGTTGTACCATCTCTTCTCAGTGACCACTTTGCCCTTAAGACATATATCCCCCTCTCCACAACCAACATAGTACACAGAAAAAGGTTAAGCATCCCCTCAAGTAAATTTCCTGGGCTCCTGATCAATGTTAAGAAATGGTACAGTAATAACAATATTAATTTACAAGATGCCAATGATATTTATCAGGGATTACTTAAAGTAATTAATGAATATGTAGACAACAACAAAACTAGGCAGAAGCACACTCATAATCAAGAGAGATCATATGCACATGACCTTGTTATATTAAATTGTCAGGATACAATGGCAGCCTTACAGAGTAGATGGCAAGCACAGCCAAATGATCATGATGTCAAGAGAGCTATGGGAACAGTTGCTAAACATTTGTCTGAGCTAAAGAGAGACATGAGGAAGAAGTATTGGGATGAGTTTCTAAATAAAATTCGTAACACCAAATCAATACAGGAAGTTTGGTATCACGTTAATAAGGTCAAAGGTAAGAAAACTTCAGTAACCAGTGACTCAAATCCTGCAAAAAAGGTCAAAGAGCTCAATAAAGAATGGAGTTCTGCTTTTGCTTTGTCTGGTCTGCCTGTTGGACATCAAATTGCTCTGGCAGAGAATAGGTTACAAAGGTTACAATTAGTAAATCATAATGTTAAGTTGGATGATGACACTTGTGCACCTATATCAATAGATGAACTATTATATGCTGTCAAAAGTGGCAAATCAACAGCCCCTGGTGAGGATGGAGTTACATATAATATTATAAATGCATTACTGAATATTGACGGGAAAAATCCCATACTAGATATGTTTAATGTGTCTTACAGAAATAGTACGTTACCCCAGCATGGAAATCAGCCATGATTATACCTGTACCTAAGAGTGATGGGAAATTTCGACCAATCTCACTTACCAGCTGCTTGTGCAAAATGATGGAAAGAATTGTCTTGCGTAGGTTAATCTATAAAGTGGGCGATAAAATGTCTGAAAATTGATATGGTTTCATGAAGGGACGTGCTACTAGCGACTGCTTTGTTCATTGCTTAGCTAATACCAGTGCTTCTTGTCAAGTATATGTAGATTTGAAAGGTGCCTTTGATAGATCTAATAAAGAAGTTATACTAGAGGAACTTGTATTGAAGGGAGTCAAAGGAAAGTTATTAGGATGGATACAAGACTATTTGTATAATAGAAAAGGTAAGGTTTGGTTACAGGGAACACTATTAGATGAAGAAACATTCGAGTTAGGTACCCCGCAAGGTGGAGTTCTAAGTCCTATGCTATACAATATACTAATGGATAAAATTGCTAGATATGAATTTACACAGGGTACCAAAGTCATCATTTATGCTGATGACATACTTATTCAATGTGATACACCTAAAACACTTAGCAAGGCTGTGAATGAACTTGAACAACTATGTACATACATGGGACTTGTCATAAATGAAAAAAAAAAACTAAATTTCAAGCTAAACAGAAAAAGTGTAGGAAACCTACTGTAAATGGTGAAAAAATTGAACGTGTCCTTAACTACAAATATTTGGGTGTACAATTAGGTTATAGAAATGCTAATTATTGTATTGAATATGTTGAAAATATGTGTGTATCTAGACTAGCCCCTCTCAAAGTCTTAGCAAAGAGAGGGTCAGGTGTTGGTGTACCTATACTTCGCATGTTTTATATATATGTGATACGTTCCCTCATAGATTATGCTTCACTTGTGTTGGTGCAATACAATACACAACAACTTGAATGCTTAGAAGTCGTACAAAATAAGGCAATGAGAATTATTTTAGGGTGTGCTACAACAACTAAGATAGAGGTATTAAGAAGAGAGTTAAGATTACCCAGTATTATTTTAAGAATAGAAGAAATAACGAGTCGAACTGTATGTCGTATAGTGTGTAATGGTACAAACTCTCTCCAAAGAGATATATTAGCATTATATAATGATAATCATGTAACTAACAACCCATATATTCGCAAAATATGTAAGGTTCTAAGAAAGTTTGATATTATGAACGAATTTAATGCCCTCATTAAAAATATACCACCTGGAATCCATACAATGTAAAAATTGACCTTGAGAAGCTAAATAAACCAAAGGAGCAATGGTATAAATACGAATTAAAAGCACATTTTCTTGACAAATTGTCACAATACCCACGGAAACAGGTGCACTGTGATGGGTCAGTTGAGGGTACCAAGACAGGATGTGGGGTGTTTATAAGGGAATATTCTTCCTCTGAAGAATTTCAAGATTATGAAATTTCAAAAAGACGACCAAATAATTTGTCATCAACCAGAACTGAACTATAAGCTATCTTAGAAGGCTTACATATTATTTCGAGTATGGGTAAAAATGTTTACTTTTTTGTCGATAGTCAGAAGGCATTATATGAACTTGTATCTTCCTCTCCAGCTGATTGTGATGTTGCTAACAGATGTTATATTATATATAACCTGGAGAGAAACAATACACATATTTATTTTGTATGGGTACGATCCCATATAGGATTGTATTATAATGAAAAAGCAGATAGTCTTGCACGAAATGCAATTAGAGATGTTAACAATATTCCTGGTAATGAATACACATATAAACATATACGGTCAATAATAAGATCAAATGTTATTGCTAACATGGATATAGAGCTAGATAAATGTTGCGAGATGGGTGGTGTAAGTAGCAAGCATTATAAGGCAGTATTAAATAATACAGAGGAATATCCATATGGTAGACATAGTTCCCAAATGGATTTAGTCACTATGAGACTCAGACTGGGATATAAATATTACTGGGAGGTGTACAGGGAAGCTGAACCTGAGCCCTGTACTTTATGTGCAAGGCCGGGAGGACATTCACTACAACATTATGTACACTATTGCCCAATAATCGATGAATTTAGACCACAGGGACAATGGAACCTCATCGAACTCATATGCTATTACATAAATAATGATATTTTAACTAAAATTGTTAAAAAACATCCAATGTTTGCTTTCAAATGTTAAATACAACACTGTGATATTGTAATATAAACATTTATTTTGATAAAACTGTAATAAACAAATTAAATATAAAATGTATAGGGGTTAGTTGGCAAGACCCAACTCTCTCCTTTGTTGTACATCGACAATAAACTTATTGAATTGAATTGAATTGAGAACAACAAACCCAAAGACAACAAACGATTCAAAATTTCAAATTAACTCATTCTTTCTCTTTCTGTCTTTCTCTCTTTTCTTCATTATTTTTTTTGTCTTTATATCTTTTTTATTTTGTTTTAATTTTTTTATCTATCAATCTCTGCCTGTGACGTCACGACGCATGCGCAAAACACAACGAACCCAAAGACGACCAACGACCAACCTAAAATTCAAAATTAATTATTCTCTTTCTGTCTTTCTCTCTTTTCTTCATCATTTATCTTTTTATCTTTTTTAATTATTTTCATGTTTTATCTATCAATCTCTGCCTATGACGTCATGACGCATGCGCCAAAGACGACCAACGACCAACCTAAAATTCAAAATTAATTATTTCTTCTTTTCTCTCTTTTCTTAGTTATTTTTTATTATTATTTTCAATTAGTTGTTTAATATCTTTTCGCCCAGTGGCAATAGCCCTCTTTTATACACTACTATCTTTTCATTTTCTTACATTCTTCCCCTCCCACAAAAACCGATCCCACGCAAACGAATGGTCTTACCTAGGAAATCAGAATTCAGAATTCAGATCTCTCCCGACTTCTCTCCCGGGCTCAACTCCAATCAGCAGTTCTCTCCAGCAAGCCAGCCGCCCCAGGACCAGTCCTCCTCTCCAGCAAGCTGCCTCGGGACCCGTTCGCTCCAGCAACTCGCCTCATTCCCTTCTGTGTGTGGCTCTTGGCCCACAGCCACGTAGACGCTTGATGAAGCCTTCCCTCGATCACTCCGGACCTCCTCCCAACAAGACTACGTCCGTTCCCTCCGAGCCTATGAACCATCAATAAACCTTAGTTTTAGGGTTATTGTGAGTCTCATTTTCCCCTGGCTTGTCCATACCGAATCAAACCCACGACACAGTGGCGTGTTTTTTTTCTCTCACAGCATTCAATTAAAGAAACTAAATCAAGTGAGAACATATGCTTCAATTTACATTCAAAAACTTTGTATTCATGCTAAAGAATACATCTGTTTAAAAGCTTCATCTATATTCACAAAATTCAGTCAGTGAGAATTTGGTTACTCGTAACATTTAAGGATCTACTTACTTTCGGTAATTTTGTCTGTTAATGACACGGCTGAAGTCGGCTTCCGCACGTTCCAAGTTGTCCTTGGTTCTGTACTGCTTCTGGCAGGGTGCTGTGGTGGCTGTAGGGGTATCCTGGTATCGGTGGATGGAGCCTACATCCAGCCATTTGTCCAGCTTTCTCTTGAAAGACTCCGGGCCAGTGTCTGTCTGGAGATCTCTTGGGAGGCAGTTGAACAAACGAGGTCCATTGTGAGTGAAAGAGTTGTGTTTTATTGTCTTCACTCTTTGTATAGAGCCTACAGTACCCTTTATATAGCATAGTCTTCCCTTTCTCGGATGGTAGTTTGCCACTATCCCCACATTAGGTACTCGATCTGCCCTCCAGGATTTTCCACACATAGATGATTATATACCGTTCCCTTCTCCTCTGCAGAGAGTACACTTTTAACTGGCTCAGTCTATCCCAGTAGTTTAGGTGCTGTACTCCCTGAATTTTTACAGTGAAGGAACGCTGGATAGCCTCTAGGTTGGCTATTTCTTGTATTTTGTATGGGGACCATAGCTGCACGGCAGCAGTACTCGAGCCTTGGGTCTACCAGACACTTCCATAGGGTCTTTAGGCACTGCCCATCTCTGGAGTTAAAAGTTCTAAGCACCCACCCACCCACTCAAGTTTCTTCCTGCTTCTATTATTTTATTCATGTGGTGTGAGAAAGTTGCATCGTCGCTCATGAATACCCCAAGGTCTTTGACATGCTCTTTTCTTTCTGTGATGAGTTGGTTGTTGTACTTGTAGTTTGTGGAGTTTTTGAGGTCTTCATTTCTCCCATAGCGTACAAGTTCAAATTTCTCACCATTCAATGCCATGTTGTTTGATGCTTCCCCAAATTTGTATTTCATTGAGGTCCTTTGGTGTATTTTCTGCATCTTCTGGGCATGTTATCTGCCTTTTCAGCCTGGTGTCATCGGCAAAAGAGGACGCTTCAAAATAATATAGATTATCGTCAATATCTCCCACATGTATAATGAAGAGGAGTGGCCCTAGCACTGACCCTTGTGGTACACCACTTTTTACTCTACTGGGCTCAGACAGTTCTCCTTGGACAGATACTTGTTGAGTTCTGCCTGTTAGAAAACTATGCAACCATCTTCCAAGTGAGCCCATTATTCCGAGATTTTGTAGCTTATGTAGGAGAATGCCGTGATCTACCTTGTCAAAATCTTGTCAATCTATTTAATGTTGTTTCTCCATAAGCAGTTTTTAGTGATTCTGTCGAAGATTTTTTTCCCTCAGGTCGATAAAAACCGCGTATTTCTTTGTCCCACTTCCAATTCTTTTCTAGTACCAACTTTATTGTATATACCAGATGCGTCTTGCTCCTCTTTGGTCAGAAGCTATGCTATGTTGCTATGTTGCCTTATGTTGTCTATGTTGCTATGTTGCCTAACCTCAACAAAAAATCCTATTTTTCTCTCTATTATTCGTTCGTATACTTTTCCAACGTAAGATAATAATTTACATACAACATAATTTTCCAACATGGGAGAATGCTTTGTAAACATACCTTAATAACATGGGAAAATAATTTGCACAAGTTGTTTTACAGCCTTACATTGGACAAATTATGGCTTCCTGCCAATCATGTGGTACTTTTTCCACATGTTTTTAAAGATGTACCTCATCCACTCCATAAACTTGAATTAATGGCGCTTTTACTTCCCACAGGTAAGTCCGCAGGACTATCTTACTTACCTTCGAAATTTAACAAAATGTTAAGGTCTCCCCTTCACCTTGCCTTAATTTACTTTGATTATTTTGTTATGTTAATAATTATTCCTGTTTCATACTTTATTGCATATGTGGATACTCTGGTTTTATGCACTTCTTACTCATAGTGCATAGGAATTTCCTTGTTCTTTCTAGTGGCAGTATAATATGGATTATTATTTCTCAGATTACCATGTATTTTATTGGTGTATACTAGAAGTAACATTTGATTATATATATATATATATTGAACACCAGAATTTATGCACAAGAAATATAAACATAACGGGACTGGAAGTGTTAATAACAGCATAAATAAACCACGTCATAAAAAATTAGAACATAATTTTACTTATAACTAAAGTCAAATTTAGGTTTGCAGTACGAAGTGTCTAATAAATTAAACTTGATTGAACTTTGTAAAAGTTTTTGAGATTAATATCATCTCAAGACAAGTGATGTATGTAACTCAGACCGCTCCAAGGACATTATACTCCGTAACGTATTGATGGTAATGCACCCCTGATTATTCGATAACGCACTACCACTCCAACGGTAACGCACCACCCGTCCGGCGGTTACGCGCCCAGCTCTGAAAACAATACTAATAAAAAAAATAACAACAATAACAGCAACAACAGTAACAGCAACAACAACAATAATAATAATAATAATACCCTCACAACATTCCGTTTAGTCGCCTTTGAATTTAACACATCCACGAAAAACCTTATATCCAAGCCACATATATATTTTCTTCAGCTTGAAAGAGCCCCCTGGACGTAAACGGATCGACTAATTTACCTCTACGGCCCAGAGGCACGCAAATTTCTTTAATTTTAGGTGGTTATTTTATTCATTCGATCATACACATATACTCGTATATAGCCACCTAATCACACACAATAACAGGTCACAATGAGTAGTATAAATTTACACAAGAAATAACTATTTGTACTCGAAAGGCAGCATTCACCCAAACAGAATAATGAAATGTATAATTTATGAAAAAAAAATATATCTACCGAATTTTCCGGCTTAATATGCGCATCGGGTTATAATGCGCACCCATGCACTTCGTTATCTCAATACACAGATAGCACGCACCGACGTATAACGCGCATGCCAGGAAAAGTCACTGGTGGCGTGAACTGTATGTATACGACTCCTGCTTGCATTGGTCCATTGTTTTGTGGGAAATTTGAGCCATGAAAATTTATTGAATACAAAATGTACATGAAAAAATTCGGATTAAAAAAAAATGTAATTCAATATCCTGAGGGAATAATTCATCAAGTTTTTATCATCGTGTACAAGTCTTTATCGCCATGCAGCAACAAACTATGTTTCGGTTCATAAGTGTCTTTACTGAAGTGCCGTTTAGTTTAACAAACTCTTGCAAGAGGGTGTTTAGTGTAGGCTAGATTGGCAATAGAACTACCAATCTCGGCCCTGATCTAGCATATTCCGGGTGAGCTAAAACGGCCAACGTTCATGATGTTGGTACCAGTGCTGTTTTACGGATCCTAAATATTTGCATAGACTACGATAATTAATGTTAGTAAAAATAAACCAATGAAATAACGGCGATTAATTACTTAGTATCATATGAACGAGGTTACATGGAGAAGTAGTTTTCATTGGCTAGAGCCACCGCTGGGAAATCTGTTGATTTGTCACTAAATTAAGTGTCAGTTTAGGCATCAATCAGGACACAACTAAGAAAAAGTCGGAACTACATGTACCGGTATATGACTCATGTTGTGCGTTGGTCCCTTATTACTTTGTGGCTTAAATAGTTTGTAGGAAATATGATCTAAAAAAAGTTTATTGAAAGTAAAATATACAGAAAAATTTCGGGATTTTTACAGAAAATTTTCATTTTATATCTTAGAAAATAATTCGTCTTTACCATTTTTTATTTAATACTGAAACAAACTACAGACTGTTTCATTTTAGCTTTGAACCTGCAATGAGTGGTGAAATAGGACAGTCTCTCATCGAGGTGACGTTTAGTTAATATAACTCCCGAAAGAGGGTGTTGTAGTCAGGTGTTTGACACGAGTTTATGAACGGCCGCAACGGAATTTGTACCATACCTAAAGTGAAGCAACAAAGCCAACATAAAAATTTAAACTAGGATGCTGTGAATATGGGCAAATATCATGAATATTCATCATGTTTCATGGTGTTTAGGCCTATTTAAACATGAAAAACAAGATTCGATAGATACCTACCTATACCAAATATTTATATAGCCCATGCTGGCGTATTCTTTCATGTCACCATGGCTGTTCTTCTTGTTCTCACGGAACGTCACGGAGAAGTGTGCCGTCCTGACTTTGTGACGGCCAACATCGTCACGTTGTTGTGAAAAAAATTACACACACAGCCGCAGAATTTTTATCGTAGGCCGTAGATAATGCGCACCACCGGATAACGCGCATCCCCCATTTTTAGGCCCTTCCAACGGAAAAAAGTCGCGCACTATACGCCGGATAATACGGTATATATAGATTTTAGAATACATTCGCTGCCGGGCAGCGGCGGATGAAGGTTGTTCCGATCATAACTCCAGATAATCTTCTTGAGTTATATGACCACGAAATTTGGGAAGAAAAGGAGCTCCTTAGATCACACCTATGCTGCTATTGAAACCTCCCAGGAAGTTAACAACATGGATATGACTCTGCCACAGAGTCGGAATAATGAAAACTGTGAAGGAAGTAGCATGAGAGAGACGCAAACACAGGGAGTAGGAGAGGTGAAGGACTGGGCCGAGATGATTGAGAACTCGAACGACAGTGTCAACAATGCCGGTTCCCGTGCCAAGAGAATGAAGGTTAGTGGAACGTCTGAAGACCAAGCTAAATCTGCCACCACGAAAGATCCCTTAAAGCAGCCGGCATGGACCAGGACTTGATAATTGAAGAAAATAACTCCGCAGACACTAAAGCAGCTGATGTGAATCAAGATATTGTAGTCGGGGACAACAACACCACAGGTAGGGAAAGAGTCATGATAGCATTTCCAGAAAATTGTGACCTCTCTCTGGAAAAACAAATATACCTGGTATATGGCTCTATCAAAACAACACCCTGAATGTAGGCCACTCTTTAAGGAAGGGAGGAATGCACCATATATCACATTAATCAATGGTCAGCAATATAACACAATGATAACAGATGGCTTCCAGGGACAAGTAATGAAACCTATAACTGGCTTACGACGTACTGTGGTCATTTTTGACGTAGCTACATACATAAATGTCAATTTATTACAGTGTCCACCAGGATTCCAGTGGCTAAAACGACGGATGGTTGGGAAAAATCCAAGGCCACAACTCCTAGGAGCAGTATCAGGACCTATTGACACAGACGCTCTCATCATCGTCGGTGTTGGGAGGAAGAAAGTTGCTCCCTATGTTCCAGAGCCAGACCTGTGTCAAAGGTGTAGCAAATGGGGACACAAAAGTTGGCGATGTCGAGCTACATATGTGCGATGCAGACACTGTGCTGGGGGACATCTCTCAGAGGAGTGCTGGGAAAAGATTCAACAGAAAGTAGCTGTACCACCGAAATGCTGCAACTGTGGAGGTCAACACAATGCAAGTTCTCCAGTATGCCCTAAAAAAAAAAAAACACGCTACAAGACTCTACCACCAAGTATACCCACTACTGTATATCAAACTGCTCCTCCACCTACAAGATCTGCTTGGAACGTCACAGTAGTGCAGGAAGAATTTCCACCTTTGCAACAGGAGAAAGCAACAACTAATTCTACAACTAAGGTGAGATCACTATCCATTACTCAGTCAAATAAACTAGATATAGTGGCTAAAGAGCAGGAACGACTAAGTTTAGCAGTGGACAAACTTACTACATTGTTAAATGAAAATATAGAGGTAGAGCAGATAGAGTAAGGCTTGAGAGAAAGATGAAAGAATACACAGACTCTAAATCTAAAGAAGTGCAGGAATTAGTGCATCAAAACATACAAAAAGTCCAACAAGAAGTACAGGAATTTGTGCAACAAGATCACATTCAGAAAGTACATGATGAAGTACAGGAAACTGTGTGTCAAGGCTTTCAGAAAGTTCATCAAGAAGTAAAGGAAACTGTGCATCAAGAAATACAGAGGGCTAACTGTCAACAAGCAAAGAATATGGAATCTATCATGGAAAAACTTGAAATTTTGAAAAAGCGAGATAAGGAGAGACACGAAAATGACGAACAGCTATCTAGGAATATAAAACTAGTTCTAGAGAAATTTGAAACCTTCAGAAGAGAAGTCTTTGCTAGCCAGAACAATAAACAGTGGCCCCCCACCAAAATGATGCAAAACCCTACAATGAATAACAAAATTTTCCATTTATTGACATGGAATGTTAATGGACTAAGAGATAGGATAACTGATATACATGCATATATTCTTCAACAGAGCCCTGACTTGATAGCTGTACAGGAAACTGGACCAGAGGATATTATCAACATATTCTTAGTTGTGATGGTGGAAGCAGTAGAGGTATGGTTACTTATGTTAAGTCTGGACTTCCAGTTACCTTGGTGGATAAAGGAGTCAATGGGGGAATAGAATATATCACTGTGTGTCTACATTTATCAAATAACTATATATATATCACTAATATGTATGTTCATTCTGGTGCCCTGTACCGCACATATTAGAAGAAAGTACAATTCTCTTGGGTGATCTTAATGCTAGACATGTAGACCTAGGTAGTTTTAAGACCTCTAATACTAATGGCGTAAGGTGGGTAACCTTTCTTAAAGCTAATAATAATGTACAAATTACTGGTGCCAAAGTCCCTACACATGTTCAGGGAGGAAGACTAGATTATGTTGCTTTATTTAATATGCCATTTTGTACGTGTGAAACTAATGTTGTACCATCTCTTCTCAGTGACCACTTTGCCCTTAAGACATATATCCCCCTCTCCACAACCAACAGAGTACACAGAAAAAGGTTAAGCATCCCCTCAAGTAAATTTCCTGGGTTCCTGATCAATGTTAAGAAATGGTACAGTAATAACAATATCAATTTACAAGATGCCAATGATATTTATCAGGGATTGCTTAAAGTAATTAATGAATATGTAGACAACAACAAGACTAGGCAGAAGCACACTCATAATCAAAAGAGATCATGACCCTGTTCTATTAAATTGTCAGGATACAATGGCAGCCTTACAGAGTAGATGGCAAGCACAGCCAAATGATCATGATGTCAAGAGAGCTATGGGAACAGTTGCTAAACATTTGTCTGGGCTAAAGAGAGACATGAGGAAGAAGTATTGGGATGAGTTTCTAAATAAAATTCGTAACACCAAATCATTACAGGAAGTTTGGTATCACGTTAATAAGGTCAAAGGTAAGAAAACTTCAGTAACCAGTGACTCAAATCCTGCAAAAAAGGTCAAAGAGCTCAATAAAGAATGGAGTTCTGCTTTTGCTTTGTCTGGTCTGCCTGTTGGACATCAAATTGCTCTAGCAGAGAATAGGTTACAAAGGTTACAATTAGTAAATCATAATGTTAAGTTGGATGATGACACTTGTGCACCTATATCAATAGATGAACTATTATATGCTGTCAAAAGTGGCAAATCAACAGCCCCTGGTGAGGATGGAGTTACATATAATATTATAAATGCATTACTGAATATTGACGGGAAAAATCCCATACTAGATATGTTTAATGTGTCTTACAGAAATAGTACGTTACCCCAGCATGGAAATCAGCCATAATTATACCTGTACCTAAGAGTGATGGGAAATTTCGACCAATTTCACTTACCAGCTGTTTGTGCAAAATGATGGAAAGAATTGTCTTACGTAGGTTAATTTATAAAGTGGGTGATAAAATGTCTGAAAATTGATATGGTTTCATGAAGGGACGTGCTACTAGCGACTGCTTTGTTCATTGCTCAGCTAATACCAGTGCTTCTTGTCAAGTATATGTAGATTTGAAAGGTGCCTTTGATAGATCTAATAAAGAAGTTATACTAGAGGAACTTGTATTGAAGGGAGTCAAAGGAAAGTTATTAGGATGGATACAAGACTATTTGTATAATAGAAAAGGTAAGGTTTGGTTATAGGGAACACTATCAGAAGAAGAAACATTCGAGTTAGGTACCCCCCAAGGTGGAGTTCTAAGTCGTATGCTATACAATATACTAATGGATAAAATTGCTAGATATGAATTTACACAGGGTACCAAAGTCATCATTTATGCTGATGACATACTTATACAATGTGATACACATAAAACACTTAGCAAGGCTGTGAATGAACTTGAACAACTATGTACATACATGGGGCTTGTCATAAATGAAAACAAAACTAAATTTCAAGCTAAACAGAAAAAGTGTAGGAAACCTACTGTAAATGGTGTAAAAAATTGAACGTGTCCTTAACTACAAATATTTGGGTGTACAATTAGGTTATAGAAATGGTAATTATTGTATTGAATATGTTAAAAATATATGTGTATCTAGACTAGCCCCTCTCAAAGTCTTAGCAAAGTGAGGGTCAGGTGTTGGTGTACCTATACATCGCATGTTTTATATATATATGTGATACGTTCCCTCATAGATTATGCTTCACTTGTGTTGGTGCAATTCAATACACAACAACTTAAATGCTTAGAAGTCGTACAAAATAAGGCAATGAGAATTATTTTAGGGTGTGCTACAACAACTAAGATAGAGGTATTAAGAAGAGAGTTAAGATTACCCAGTATTATTCTAAGAATAGAAGAAATAACGAGTCGAACTGTATGTCGTATAGTGTGTAATGGTACAAACTCTCTCCAAAGAGATATATTAGCATTATATAATGATAATCATGTAACTAACAACCCATATCTTCGTAAAATATGTAAGGTTCTAAGAAAGTTTGATATCATGAACGAATTTAATGCCCTCATTAAAAATATACCACCTGGAATCCATATCATGTAAAAATTGACATTGAAAAGCTAAGTAAACCAAAGGAGTAATGGTATAAATACGAATTAAAAGCACATTTTCTTGACAAATTGTCACAATACCCACGGAAACAGGTGGTACATGTGTACTGTGATGGGTCAGTTGGGGGTACCAAGATAGGATGTGGGGTGTTTATAAGGGAATATTCTTCCTCTGAAGAATTTCAAGATTATGAAATTTCAAAAAGACTACCAAATAATTTGCCATCAACCAGAACTGTACTATATGTTATCTTAGAAGGCTTACATATTATTTCGAGTATGGGTAAAAATATAATTTTTTGTCGATAGTCAGAGTGCATTATATGAACTTGTATCTTCCTCTCCAGCTGATTGTGATGTTGTTAACAGATGTTTAAATATTATATATAACCTGGAGAGAAACAATACACATATTTATTTTGTATGGGTACCATCCCATATAGGATTGTATTATAATGAAAAAGCAGATAGTCTTGCACGAAATGCAATTAGAGATGTTAACAATATTCCTGGTAATGAATACACATATAAACATATAAGGTCAATAATAAGATCAAATGTTATTGCTAACATGGATATAGACCTAAATAAATGTTGCGAGATGGGTAGTGTAAGTAGCAAGCATTATTAGGCAGTATTAAATAATACAGAGGAATATCTATATGGTAAACATAGTTCCCAAATGGATTTAGTCACTATGAGACTCAGACTTGGATATAAATTTTACTGGGAGGTGTACAGGGAAGCTGAACCTGAGCCCTGTACTTTATGCGCAAGGCCAGGAGGACATTCACTACAACATTATATACAGTATAATGGGTATTGCCCAATAATGATATAAACGATGAATTTAGACCACAGGGACAATGGAACCTCATTGAGCTCATATGTTATTACATAAATAATGATATCTTAACTAAAATTGTTAAAAAACATCCAATGTTTGCTTTCAAATGTTAAATACAACACTGTGATATTGTAATATAAACATTTATTTTGATAAAACTGTAATAACCAATTTAAATATAAAATGTATAGGGGTTAGTTGGCAAGACCCAACTCTCTCCTTTGTTGTACATCAACAATAAACTTATTGAATTGAATTGAATTGACAACAACAAACCCAAAGACAACAAACGATTCAAAATTCAAAATTAACTCATTCCTTCTCTTTCTGTCTTTCTCTCTTTTCTTCATTTTTTTTTGTCTTTTTATCTTTTTTTATTTTCTTTTATCTATATATCAATCTCTGCCTATGACGTCATGACGCATGCGCCAAAGACAACAAACCGAAAGACGACCAACGACCAACCTAAAATTCAAAATTAATTATTTCTTCTTTTCTCTCTTTTCTTAGTTATTTTTATTACTATTTTCAATTAGTTGTTTTTGTTTTAATATATTTTCGCCCAGTGGCAATAGCCCTCTTTTATACACTACTTTCTTTTCATTTTCTTACATTCTTCCCCTCCCACAGAAACCGATCCCACGCAAACGGATGGTCTTACCTAGGAAATCAGAATTCAGAATTCAGATCTCTCCCGACTTCTGTACCGACTTCTCTATCGGGCTCAACAGGTGTAGATTCCATACTCGCTAGTAGATGACGTGTAAATCTGTCTGTGCATGATGTCAGGGAAATGTGCACAGAAACCGACACTTACACTTGCCCTCAATGTAGGAAGGATTGAGAATTGTGCTGCAAATAAAAATAAAGTGTTTTTACCAGTAGAGATTTTCCACCTACATGTATAGGCCTACATGTATTTTAATTGTGCTGCTGTCAATATGAATAAGTGATTTTCCACATACATGTATTTTAATATTGAGATTTTCCACATACATGTGTTTTAATATTGTTCTGCTGTAAATGAAAATAAGACCATTTTTATATAAAAAAAATTCAAGTCTCCTGTCTTTTCCTAGTAGCAGTTCAAACTTTTTTAATGTAAAAAACGTCCACCCAGTAATAGTAATATATTTACAAATTATATAATTCATCATTCCACGTGAATTTTTTTTATAAAGTTTTGATATTTTAATTTTCTTCCATAAAAGAAGCTTGAAGTCTAATATTGCGTTATATTTGGGCCTCTAAATGTCTTCCGTCACATAGGACGACTTGGGAAACTTCCGAAAATACCCGACATTGCCCGAAGTGATAACAACACAAAAACGTGACGTCATCTACTAGCGAGTATGGAATCTAGACCTGACCGGGCTCAACTCTAAGCAGCAGTTCCCTCCAGCAAGCCAGCCAGCCGCCCCGGGACCAGTCCTCCTCTCCAGCAAGTTGCCTCGGGACCCGTTCGCTCCAGCATGTCGCCTCATTCCCTCCTGTGTGTGGCTCTTGGCCCACAGCCACGTAGACGCTTGATGAGGCCTTCCCTCCATCACTCCGGACCTCCTCCCAACAAGATTACGTCCGTTCCCTCCGAGCCTATGAACCATTAATAAACCTTAGTTTTAGTGTTATTGTGAGTCTCATTTTCCCCTGGCTTGTCCATACCGAATCAAACCCACGACACAGTGGCGTTTTTTTTTTTTCTCTCACAGCATTCAATTAAAGAAACTAAATCAAGTGAGAACATATGCTTCAATTTACATTCAAAAACTTTGTATTCATGCTAAAGAATACATCTGTTTAAAAGCTTCATCTATATTCACAAAATTCAGTCAGTGAGAATTTGGTTACTCGTAACATTTAAGGATCTACTTACTTTCGGTAATTTTGTCTGTTAATGACACGGCTGAAGTCGGCTTCCGCACGTTCCAAGTTGTCCTTGGTTCTGTACTGCTTCTGGCAGGGTGCTGTGGTGGCTGTAGGGGTATCCTGGTATCGGTGGATGGTCTGGTAACCCATCCAGCCATTTGTCCAGCTTTCTCTTGAAAGACTCCGGGCCAGTGTCTGTCTGGAGATCTCTTGGGAGGCAGTTGAACAAACGAGGTCCATTGTGAGTGAAAGAGTTGTGTTTTATTGTCTTCACTCTTTGTATAGAGCCTACAGTACCCTTTATATAGCATAGTCTTCCCTTTCTCGGATGGTAGTTTGCCACTATCCCCACATTAGGTACTCTGCCCTCCAGGATTTTCCACACATAGATGATTATATACCGTTCCCTTCTCCTCTGCAGAGAGTACACTTTTAACTGGCTCAGTCTATCCCAGTAGTTTAGGTGCTGTACTCCCTGAATTTTTACAGTGAAGGAACGCTGGATAGCCTCTAGGTTGGCTATTTCTTGTATTTTGTATGGGGACCATAGCTGCACGGCAGCAGTACTCGAGCCTTGGGTCTACCAGACACTTCCATAGGGTCTTTAGGCACTGCCCATCTCTGGAGTTCAAAGTTCTAAGCACCCACCCACCCACTCAAGTTTCTTCCTGCTTCTATTATTTTATTCATGTGGTGTGAGAAAGTTGCATCGTCGCTCATGAATACCCCAAGGTCTTTGACATGCTCTTTTCTTTCTGTGATGAGTTGGTTGTTGTACTTGTAGTTTGTGGAGTTTTTGAGGTCTTCATTTCTCCCATAGCGTACAAGTTCAAATTTCTCACCATTCAATGCCATGTTGTTTGATGCTGCCCAAATTTGTATTTCATTGAGGTCCTTTGGTGTATTTTCTGCATCTTCTGGGCATGTTATCTGCCTTTTCAGCCTGGTGTCATCGGCAAAGGAGGACGCTTCAGTATACTTTAGTTTCTCGTCAATATCTCCTACATGTATAATGAAGAGGGGTGGCCCTAGCACTGACCCTTGTGGTACACCACTTTTTACTCTACTGGGCTCAGACAGTTCTCCTTGGACAGATACTTGTTGAGTTGTGCCTGTTAGAAAACTATGCAACTACCTTCCAAGTGAGCCCATTATTCCGAGATTTTGTAGCTTATGTAGAAGAATGCCGTGATCTACCTTGTCAAAATCTTGTCAATCTATTTAATGTTGTTTCTCCATAAGCAGTTTTTAGTGATTCTGTCGAAGATTTTTTTCCCTCAGGTCGATAAAAACCGCGTATTTCTTTGTCCCACTTCCAATTCTTTTCTAGTACCAACTTTATTGTATATACCAGATGCGTCTTGCTCCTCTTTGGTCAGAAGCTATGCTATGTTGCTATGTTTCCTTATGTTGACTATGTTGCTATGTTGCCTTATGTTGCTATCTTGCCTAACCTCAACAAAAAATCCTATTTTTCTCTCTATTATTCTTTCGTATACTTTTCCAACGTAAGATAATAATTTACATACAACATAATTTTCCAACATGGGAGAATGATTTGTAAACATACCTATATGACATGGGAAAATAATTTGCACAAGTTGTTTTACAGCCTTAAATTGGACAAATTATGGCTTCCTGCCAATCATGTGGTACTTTTTCCACATGTTATTAAAGATGTACCTCATCCACTCCACAGATTCCACTCCATAAACTTGAATTAATGGCGCTTTTACTTCCCACAGGTAAGTCCGCAGGACTATCTTACTCACCGTCGAAATTTAACCAAGTGTTAAGGTCTCCCCTTCACCTTGCCTTAATTTACTTTGATTATTTGGTTATGTTAATAATTATTCCTGTTTTAATCTTCAATGCATGTGGATACTCTGGCTTAATGCAATTCTTACCCATGGTGCATAGTAATTTCCTTGTTCTTTCTAGTGGCAGTATAATACGGATTATTATTTCTCAGATTGCCATATTTTATTGGTGTATACGAGCATTAACATGCGATTATATATATATATATATATATATATATATATATATATATATTGAACACCAGAATTTATGCACAAGAAATATAAACATAACGGGACTGGAAGTGTTAATAACAGCATAAATAAACCACGTCATAAAAAATTAGAACATAATTTTACTTATAACTAAAGTCAAATTTATGTATGCAGTACGAAGTGTCTAATAAATTGAACTTGATTGAACTTTGCAAAAGTTTTTGAGATTAATATCATCTCAAGACAAGTGATGTATGTAACTCAGACCGCTCCAAGGACATTATACTCCGTAACGTATTGATGGTAATGCACCCCTGATTATTCGATAACGCACTACCACTCCAACGGTAACGCACCACCCGTCCGGCGGTTACGCGCCCAGCTCTGAAAACAATAATAATAAAAAAAATAACAACAATAACAGCAACAACAGTAACAGCAACAACAACAATAATAATAATAATACCCTCACAACATTCCGTTTAGTCGCCTTTGAATTTAACACATCCATGAAAAACCTTATATCCAAGCCACATATATATTTTCTTCAGCTTGAAAGAGCCCCCTGGACGTAAACGGATCGACTAATTTACCTCTACGGCCCAGAGGCACGCAAATTTCTTTAATTTTAGGTGGTTATTTTATTCATTCGATCATACACATATACTCGTATATAGCCACCTAATCACACACAATAACAGGTCATAATGAGTAGTATAAATTTACACAAGAAATAACTGGTTGTACTCGAAAGGCAGCATTCACCCAAACAGAATAATGAAATGTATAATTTATGAAAAAAATATATATATACCGAATTTTCCGGCTTAAAATGCGCATCGGGTTATAATGCGCACCCATGCACTTCGTTATCTCAATACACAGATAGCACGCACCGACGTATAACGCGCATGCCAGGAAAAGTCACTGGTGGCGTGAATTGCATGTATGCGACTCCTGCTTGCGTTGGTTCATTGTTTTGTGGGAAATTTGAGCCATGAAAATTTATTGAATACAAAATGTACATGAAAAAATTCGGATTAAAAAAAAAAATGTAATTTAATATCCTGAGGGAATAATTCATCAATTTTTTATCACCGTGTACAAGTTTTTATCGCCATGCAGCAACAAACTATGTTTCGGTTCATAAGTGTCGTTACTGAAGTGACGTTTAGTTTAACAAACTCTTGCAAGAGGGTGTTTAGTGTAGGCTAGATTGGGAATAGAACTACCAATCTCGGCCCTGATCTAGCATATTCCGGGTGAGCTAAAACGGCCAACGTTCATGATGTTGGTACCAGTGCTGTTTTACGGATCCTAAATAATTGCATAGACTACGATAATTAATGTTAGTAAAAATAAACCGATGAAATAACGGCGATTAATTACTTAGTATCATATGAACGAGGTTACATGGAGAAGTAGTTTTCATTGGCTAGAGCCACCGCTGGGAAATCTGTTGATTTGTCACTAAATTAAGTGTCAGTTTAGGCATCAATCAGGACACAACTAAGAAAAAGTCGGAACTACATGTACCGGTATATGACTCATGTTGTGCGTTGGTCCCTTATTACTTTGTGGCTTAAATAGTTTGTAGGAAATATGATCTAAAAAAAGTTTATTGAAAGTAAAATATACAGAAAAATTTCGGGATTTTTACAGAAAATTTTCATTTTATATCTTAGAAAATAATTCGTCTTTACCATTTTTTATTTAATACTGAAACAAACTACAGACTGTTTCATTTTAGCTTTGAACCTGCAATGAGTGGTGAAATAGGACAGTCTCTCATCGAGGTGACGTTTAGTTAATATAACTCCCGAAAGAGGGTGTTGTAGTCAGGTGTTTGACACGAGTTTATGAACGGCCGCAACGGAATTTGTACCATACCTAAAGTGAAGCAACAAAGCCAACATAAAAATTTAAACTAGGATGCTGTGAATATGGGCAAATATCATGAATATTCATCATGTTTCATGGTGTTTAGGCCTATTTAAACATGAAAAACAAGATTCGATAGATACCTACCTATACCAAATATTTATATAGCCCATGCTGGCGTATTCTTTCATGTCACCATGGCTGTTCTTCTTGTTCTCACGGAACGTCACGGAGAAGTGTGCCGTCCTGACTTTGTGACGGCCAACATCGTCACGTTGTTGTGAAAAAAATTACACACACAGCCGCAGAATTTTTATCGTAGGCCGTAGATAATGCGCACCACCGGATAACGCGCACCCCTCATTTTTAGGCCCTTCCAACGGAAAAAAGTCGCGCACTATACGCCGGAAAATACGGTATATATAGATTTTAGAATACATTCGCTGCCGGGCAGCGGCGGATGAAGGTTGTTCCGATCATAACTCCAGATAATCTTCTTGAGTTATATGACCACGAAATTTGGGAAGAAAAGGAGCTCCTTAGATCACACCTATGCCGCTATTGAAACCTCCCAGGAAGTTAACAACATGGATATGACTCTGCCACAGAGTCGCAATAATGAAAACTGTGAAGGAAGTAGCATGAGAGAGACGCAAACACAGGGAGTAGGAGAGGTGAAGGACTGGGCCGAGATGGCTGAGAACTCGAACGACAGTGTCAACAATTCCGGTTCCCGTGCCGAGAGAATGAAGGTTAGTGGAACGTCTGAAGACCAAGCTAAATCTGCCACCACGAAAGATCCCTTAATGACTGCAATAGAAGCAGCCGGCATGGACCAGGACTTGATAATTGAAGAAAATAACTCCGCAGACACTAAAGCAGCTGATGTGAATCGAGATATTGTAGTCGGGGACAACAACACCACAGATAGGGAAAGAGTCATGATAGCATTTCCAGAAAAATGTAACCTCTCTCTGGAAAACAAATCTACCTGGTATATGGCTCTATTAAAACAACACCCTGAATGTAGGGCACTCTTTAAGGTTGGGAGGAATGCACCATATATCACATTAATCAATGGTCAGCAATATAACACAATGATAACAGATGGCTTCCAGGGACAAGTAATGAAACCTATAACTGGCTTACAACGTACTGTGGTCCTTTTTGACGTAGCTACATACATAAATGTCAATTTATTACAGTGTCCACCAGGATTCCAGTGGCTAAAACGACGGATGGTTGGGAAAAATCCAAGGCCACAACTCCTAGGAGCAGTATCAGGACCTATTGACACAGAAGCTCTCATCATCGTCGGTGTTGGAAGGAAGAGAGTTGCTCCCTATGTTCCAGAGCCAGACCTGTGTCAAAGGTGTAGCAAATGGGGACACAAAAGTTGGCCATGTCGAGCTACATATGTGCGATGCAGACACTGTGCTGGGGGACATCTCTCAGAGGAGTGCTGGCAAAAGATTCAACAGAAAGTAGCTGTACCACCGAAATGCTGCAACTGTGGAGGTCAACACAATGCAAGTTCTCCAGTATGCCCTAAAAAAAAAACACGCTACAAGACTCTACCACCAAGTACACCCACTACTGTATATCAAACTGCTCCTCCACCTACAAGATCTGCTTGGAACGTCACAGTAGTGCAGGAAGAATTTCCACCTTTGCAACAGGATAAAGTAACAACTAATTCTACAACTAAGGTGAGGTCACTATCCATTACTCAGTCAAATAAAGTAAATATAGTGGCTAAAGAGCAGGGACGACTAAGTTTAGCAGTGGACAAACTAACTACATTGTTAAATGAAAGTATAGAGGAATTAAGAGCAGATAGAGTAAGGCTTGAGAGAAAGATGAAAGAATACACAAGACTCTAAATTTAAAGAAGTGCAGGAATTAGTGCATCAAAACATACAAAAAGTCCAACAGGAAGTACAGGAATTTGTGCAACAAGACATTCAGAAAGTACATCATGAATTACAGGAAACTGTGTACCAAGGCATTCAGAAAGTTCATCAAGAAGTAAAGGAAACTCTGCATCAAGAAATACAGAAGGCTAACTGTCAACAAGCAAAGAATATGGAATCTATCATGGAAAAACTTGAAATTTTGAAAAAGCGAGATAAGGAGAGACACGAAAATGACGAACAGCTATCTAGGAATATAAAACTAGTTCTAGAGAAATTTGAAACCTTCAGAAGAGAAGTCTTTGCTAGCCAGAGCAATAAACAGTGGCCCCCACCAAAATGATGCAAAACCCTACAATGAATAACAAAATTTTCCATTTGTTGACATGGAATGTTAATGGACTAAGAGATAGGATAACTGATATACATGCATATATTCTTCAACAGAGCCCTGGCTTCATAGCTGTACAGGAAACTGGACCAGAGGTGTATGAACTCCGAGGATATTATCAACATATTCTTAGATGTGATGGTGGAAGCAGTAGAGGTATGGTTACTTATGTTAAGTCTGGACTTCCAGTTACCTTGGTGGAGAAAGGAGTCAATGGGGGAATAGAATATATCACTGTGTGTCTACATTTATCAAATAACTATATATATATATATATCACTAATATGTATGTTCATTCTGGTGCCCTGTACATTGATCATTTACCTCCGCACATATTAGAAGAAAGTACGATTCTTTTGGGTGATCTTAATGCTAGACATGTAGACCTAGGTAGTTTTAAGACCTCTAATACTAATGGCGTAAGGTGGGTAACCTTTCTTAAAGCTAATAATAATGTACAAATTACTGGTGCCAAAGTCCCTACACATGTTCAGGGAGGAAGACTAGATTATGTTGCTTTATTTAATATGCCATTTTGTACGTGTGAAACTAATGTTGTACCATCTCTTCTCAGTGACCACTTTCTCCCTTAAGACATATATCCCCCTCTCCACAACCAACATGGTACACAGAAAAAGGTTAAGCATCCCCTCAAGTAAATTCCCTGGGCTCCTGATCAATGTTAAGAAATGGTACAGTAATAACAATATTAATTTACAAGATGCCAATGATATTTATCAGGGATTACTTAAAGTAATTAATGAATATGTAGACAACAACAAGACTAGGCAGAAGCACACTCATAATCAAAAGAGATCATATGCACATGACCCTGTTATATTAAATTGTCAGGATACAATGGCAGCCTTACAGAGTAGATGGCAAGCACAGCCAAATGATCATGATGTCAAGAGAGCTATGGGAACAGTTGCTAAACATTTGTCTGAGCTAAAGAGAGACATGAGGAAGAAGTATTGGGATGAGTTTCTAAATAAAATTCGTAACACCAAATCAATACAGGAAGTTTGGTATCACGTTAATAAGGTCAAAGGTAAGAAAACTTCAAAAGCCAGTGACTCAAATCCTGCAAAAAAGGTCAAAGAGCTCAATAAAGAATGGAATTCTGCTTTTGCTTTGTCTGGTCTGCCTGTTGGACATCAAATTGCTCTAGCAGAGAATAGGTTACAATTAGTAACTCATAATGTTAAGTTGGATGATGACACTTGTGTACCTATATCAATAGATGAACTATTATATGCTGTCAAAAGTGGCAAATCAACAGCCCCTGGTGAGGATGGACTTACATATAATATCATAAATGCATTACTGAATATTGACGGGAAAAATCCCATACTAGATGTTTAATGTGTCTTACAGAAATAGTACGTTACCCCAGCATGGAAATCAGCCATGATTATACCTGTACCTAAGAGTGATGGGAAATTTCGACCAATTTCACTTACCAGCTGTTTGCGCAAAATGATGGAAAGAATTGTCTTGCGTGGGTTAATCTATAAAGTGGGTGATAAAATGTCTGAAAACTTATATGGTTTCATGAAGGGACGTGCTACTAGCGACTGCTTTGTTCATTGCTCAGCTAATACCAGTGCTTCTTGTCAAGTATATGTAGATTTGAAAGGTGCCTTTGATAGATCTAATAAAGAAGTTATACTAGAGGAACTTGTATTGAAGGGAGTCAAAGGAAAGTTATTAGTATGGATACAAGACTATTTGTACAATAGAAAAGGTAAGGTTTGGTTACAGGGAACACTATCAGAAGAAGAAACATTCGAGTTAGGTACCCCCCAAGGTGGAGTTCTAAGTCCCATGCTATACAATATACTAATGGATAAAATTGCTAGATATGAATTTACACAGGGTACCAAAGTCATCATTTATGCTGATGACATACTTATACAATGTGATACACATAAAACACTTAGCAAGGCTGTGAATGAACTTGAACAACTATGTACATACATGGGGCTTGTCATAAATGAAAACAAAACTAAATTTCAAGCTAAACAGAAAAAGTGTAGGAAACCTACTGTAAATGGTGTAAAAGATTGAACGTGTCCTTAACTACAAATATTTGGGTGTACAATTAGGTTATAGAAATGCTAATTATTGTATTGAATATGTTGAAAATATGTGTGTATCTAGACTAGCCCCTCTCAAAGTCTTAGCAAAGAGAGGGTCAGGTGTTGGTGTACCTATACTTCGCAAGTTTTATATATATATGTGATACGTTTCCTCATAGATTATGCTTCACTTGTGTTGGTGCAATACAATACACAACAACTTGAATGCTTAGAAGTCGTACAAAATAAGGCAATGAGAATTATTTTAGGGTGTGCTACAACAACTAAGATAGAGGTATTAAGAAGAGAGTTAAGATTACCCAGTATTATTTTAAGAATAGAAGAAATAACGAGTCGAACTGTATGTCGTATAGTGTGTAATGGTACAAACTCTCTCCAAAGAGATATATTAGCATTATATAATGATAATCATGTAACTAACAACCCATATCTTCGCAAAATATGTAAGGTTCTAAGAAACTTTGATATTATGAACGAATTTAATGCCCCCAAAAAAAAAATAAATAAATAAATAACTACTATACCACCTGGAATCCATACAATGTAAAAATTGACATTGAAAAGCTAAGTAAACCAAAGGAACAATGGTATAAATACGAATTAAAAGCACATTTTCTTGACAAATTGTCACAATACCCACGGAAACAGGTGGTACATGTGTACTGTGATGGGTCAGTTGAGGGTACCAAGACAGGATGTGGGGTGTTTATAAGGGAATATTCTTCCTCTGAAGAATTTCAAGATTATGAAATTTAAAAAAAAGACTACCAAATAATTTGTCATGAACCAGAACTGAACTATATGCTATCTTAGAAGGCTTACATATTATTTCGAGTATGGGTAAAAATGTATACCTTTTTGTCCATAGTCAGAGTGCATTATATGAACTTGTATCTTCCTCTCCAGCTGATTGTGATGTTGCTAACAGATGTTTAGATATTATGTATAACCTGGAGAGAAACAATACACATATTTATTTTGTATGGGTACCATCCCATATAGGATTGTATTATAATGAAAAAGCAGATAGTCTTGCACGAAATGCAATTAGAGATGTTAACAATATTCCTGGTAATGAATACACATATATACATATACGGTCAATAATCAGATCAAATGTTATTGCTAACATGGATATAGAGCTAGATAAATGTTGCGAGATGGGTAGTGTAAGTAGCAAGCATTATAAGGCAGTATTAAACAATACAGAGGAATATCCATATGGTAGACATAGTTCCCAAATGGATTTAGTCACTATGAGACTCAGACTGGGATATAAATATAACTAATAATAAATGAAAATCAGACAGACAAATGATAATAAAACAAAAACAAATAATATATGATAAATTATAATCAAATACCTAAGTAAGATGCTGTAATGATTATAATTTATCTTATATTATTTGTTTTTGTTTTGTTATCATTTGTCTGTCTGATTTTCATTTATTATTAGTTATATGTCAATTTATTATTATTGACTATTTACCTGTTTATTTATTATTTAACTATACCTATGCATTTATTTATGTATTTTATTTGTTATTTACATTATTATAGTTTTTATTTATTGTTTTATTATTAATATGATTTTTTTTTCGCATCCGACCTAGATATGGATCAAAAGGTCTCCTGTCGGCATGCTCCGCCTTTGTAATCCTTTGTAATCACTGGGAGGTGTACAGGGAAGCTCAACCTGAGCCCTGTACTTTATGTGCAAGGCCGGGAGGACATTCACTACAACATTATGTACACTATTGCCCAATAATCGATGAATTTAGAGCACAGGGACAATGGAACCTCATTGAACTCATATGCTATTACATAAATAATGATATTTTAACTAAAATTGTTAAAAAAAACATCCAATGTTTGCTTTCAAATGTTAAATACAACACTGTGATTGTAATATAAAAATTTATTTTGATAAAACTGTAATAAACAAATTAAATATAAAATGTATAGGGGTTAGTTGGCAAGACCCAACTCTCTCCTTTGTTGTACATCAACAATAAACTTATTGAATTGAATTGAATTGACAACAGCAAACCCAAAGACAACAAACGATTCAAAATTCAAAATTAACTCATTCTTTCTCTTTCTGTCTTTCTCTCTTTTCTTCATTTTTTTTTGTTTTTTTATCTTTTTTTTATTTTCTTTTATCTATATATCAATCTCTGCCTATGACGTCATGACGCATGCGCAAAAGACAACAAACCCAAAGACGACCAACGACTAACCTAAAATTCAAAATTAATTCTTTTTCCTTCTTTTCTTTTTCTCTTTTCTTCATCATTCATCTTTTTATCTTTTTTATTTATTTTCATTTTTTATCTATCAATCTCTGCCTATGACGTCATGACGCATGCGCAAAAGACAACAAACCCAAAGACGACCAACGACCAACCTAAAATTCAAAATTAATTATTTCTTCTTTTCTCTCTTTTCTTTGTTATTTTTTATTATTATTTTCAATTAGTTGTTTAATATCTTTTCGCCCAGTGGCAATAGCCCTCTTTTATACACTACTATATTTTCATTTTCTTACATTCTTCCCCTCCCACAAAAACCGATCCCACGCAAACGGATGGTCTTACCTAGGAAATCAGAATTCAGAATTCAGATCTCTCCCGACTTCTCTCCCGGGCTCAATTCCAATCAGCAGTTCTCTCCAGCAAGCCAGCCGCCCCAGGACCAGTCCTCCTCTCCAGCAAGCTGCCTCAGGACCCGTTCGCTCCAGCAAGTGGCCTCATTCCCTCCTGTGTGTGGCTCTTGGCCCACAGCCACGTAGACGCTTGATGAAGCCTTCCCTCGATCACTCCGGACCTTCTCCCAACGCGACTACGTCCGTTCCCTCCGAGTCTATTAACCATTAATAAACCTTAGTTTTAGTGTTATTGTGAGCCTCATTTTCCCTGGCTTGTCCAAACCGAACCAAACCCACTACACCGTTGCGTTTTTTGTTTCTCACAGCATTCAATTATAGAAACTAAATCAAGTGAGAACATATGCTTCAATTTACATTCTAAAACTTTGTATTCATGCTAAAGAATACATCTGTTTAAAAGCTTCATCTATATTCACAAAATTCAGTCAGTGAGAATTTGGTTACTCGTAACATTTAAGGATCTACTTACTTTCGGTAATTTTGTCTGTTAATGACACGGCTGAAGTCGGCTTCCGCACGTTCCAAGTTGTCCTTGGTTCTGTACTGCTTCTGGCAGGGTGCTGTGGTGGCTGTAGGGGTATCCTGGTATCGGTGGATGGAGCCTACATCCAGCCATTTGTCCAGCTTTCTCTTGAAAGACTCCGGGCCAATGTCTGTCTGGAGATCTCTTGGGAGGCAGTTGAACAAACGAGGTCCATTGTGAGTGAAAGAGTTGTGTTTTATTGTCTTCACTCTTTGTATAGAGCCTACAGTACCCTTTATATAGCATAGTCTTCCCTTTCTCGGATGGTAGTTTGCCACTATCCCCACATTAGGTACTCGATCTGCCCTCCAGGATTTTCCACACATAGATGATTATATACCGTTCCCTTCTCCTCTGCAGAGAGTACACTTTTAACTGGCTCAGTCTATCCCAGTAGTTTAGGTGCTGTACTCCCTGAATTTTTACAGTGAAGGAACGCTGGATAGCCTCTAGGTTGGCTATTTCTTGTATTTTGTATGGGGACCATAGCTGCACGGCAGCAGTACTCGAGCCTTGGGTCTACCAGACACTTCCATAGGGTCTTTAGGCACTGCCCATCTCTGGAGTTCAAAGTTCTAAGCACCCACCCACCCACTCAAGTTTCTTCCTGCTTCTATTATTTTATTCATGTGGTGTGAGGAAGTTGCATCGTCGCTCATGAATACCCCAAGGTCTTTGACATGCTCTTTTCTTTCTGTGATGAGTTGGTTGTTGTACTTGTAGTTTGTGGAGTTTTTGAGGTCTTCATTTCTCCCATAGCGTACAAGTTCAAATTTCTCACCATTCAATGCCATGTTGTTTGATGCTTCCCCAAATTTGTATTTCATTGAGGTCCTTTGGTGTATTTTCTGCATCTTCTGTTATCTGCCTTTTCAGCCTGGTGTCATCGGCAAAAGAGGACGCTTCAGTATACTATAGTTTCTCGTCAATATCTCCTACATGTATAATGAAGAGGGGTGGCCCTAGCACTGACCCTTGTGGTACACCACTTTTTACTCTACTGGGCTCAGACAGTTCTCCTTGGACAGATACTTGTTGAGTTCTGCCTGTTAGAAAACTATGCAACCATCTTCCAAGTGAGCCCATTATTCCGAGATTTTCTAGCTTATGTAGGAGAATGCCGTGATCTACCTTGTCAAAATCTTGTCAATCTATTTAATGTTGTTTCTCCATAAGCAGTTTTTAGTGATTCTGTCGAAGATTTTTTTTTCCTCAGGTCGATAAAAACCGCGTATTTCTTTGTCCCACTTCCAATTCTTTTCTAGTACCAACTTTATTGTATATACCAGATGTGTCTTGCTCCTCTTTGGTCAGAAGCTATGCTATGTTGCTATGTTGCCTTATGTTGTCTATGTTGCTATGTTGCCTTATGTTGCTATGTTGCCTAACCTCAACAAAAAATCCTATTTTTCTCTCTATTATTCGTTCGTATACTTTTCCAACGTAAGATAATAATTTACATACAACATAATTTTCCAACATGGGAGAATGCTTTGTAAACATACCTTAATAACATGGGAAAATAATTTGCACAAGTTGTTTTACAGCCTTACATTGGACAAATTATGGCTTCCTGCCAATCATGTGGTACTTTTTCCACATGTTATTAAAGATGTACCTCATCCACTCCATAAACTTGAATTAATGGCGCTTTTACTTCCCACAGGTAAGTCCGCAGGACTATCTTACTTACCTTCGAAATTTAACAAAATGTTAACGTCTCCCCTTATCTTGCCTTAATTTACTTGGATTATTTGGTTATGTTAATAATTATTCCTGTTTTATACTTTATTGCATATGTGGATACTCTGGTTTTATGCACTTCTTACTCATGGTGCATAGGAATTTCCTTGTTCTTTCTAGTGGCAGTATAATATGGATTATTATTTCTCAGATTACCATGTATTTTATTTGTGTATAGTAGAAGTAACATTTGATTACCGTATATTTCCACGTATAAGACGACCCTAAAATCCAAAAATTCACCCCTTAAAATTGGGGGTCGTCTTATACTACCATTATAAAAATCAGACCTTGAATTCTACGTGAGATGACTTGGTAGGCTAGCCTGCCGATAACCACAGATACGCAGGGAATGATTCACATTATGATAAGAACTGGTAATTATACCATATTTACCGTATATATTATTGGCATATATTTATAGTAAATTGCAATTGTTAATAAATTCGATGAATAATTCTATATTAATGAAATTACGGTACTTATAACGGTCTCACGAAACGTCGACCAAAGCCGACCAAGCCCAAACAATGACAGCTTTTGCTCAAATGCATAATTTTATATAGAAATTAGGATATGGTTGCATTATTCTCCAATTTTCTTTAAAATGTAATTTGATCAAAGAAAAGTTACGTTTTTATCCTCTGCAAAATTACCAAAGTCGACCAAACACAATGACGGCTTTTGCTCAAATGCATAATTTGGTCGGCTTTGGTCGACTTTGGTAATTTTGCAGGTGATAAAAACGTAACTTCTCTTTGATCAAATTTCATGAAAATCACAAATCTTAAAGAAAATAGGTCAAATAATGCAACCAAATACTAATTTTTATATAAAATTATGCATTTGAGCAAAAGCCGTCATTGTTTGTGCTTGGTCGGCATTGGGCGACTTTGGTAATTAAAATTTTGCAGAGGATAAAAGCGTAACTTCTCTTTGATCAAATTACACGCAAATCACACATTTTAAAGGAAATAGGTCATATAATGCAACCATATGCTAATTTAATACATAATTATATGCATTTGAGCAATAGCCGTTATTGTTTGGGTTTGGTCGGCTTTGGTCAACGTTTAGTGAGACCGCAACCTTTTTCTTTCGCTAACTTTTCAGTAATTTTCAAGACTGAAAATAACAATTTTGGATTACAGTACATAAAACGTTTATTTATAAAAAAGAATATTACAGTAGTTGCATTTAAAACATACAAAATTTAAAGATTATAAAATTAAAACTTAATTTCTAATCATCATCAATATATATTACACATCAAACGTATTTCTAAAACCTTTATTTTCAATAAAATTACATTACATTCAAAACTTAAAACATTATAAAACTTTATTTATTTATTTATATAAAACCCTTCAAACTCGTCACAATCATCACTCTCTGTTTCGAAAAGTTGTTCGAACATATCACAAGATTCCTCAAATATGCCGTCATCGTAGGGATTCCAGTCCGGTTCCGGTGAGTCGACTTCGGCTTCGTCATCACTTTCATACAATAAATCATCTTCAGTGCCATCCATGGCATTGGATTCCAAATTTTTTAATAGATTTTACGATACTTTCGACCTTAACACTTTCCCAAGCTTTAATAACAAACTCGCAGAGAACATCAAGTGATGCACTACGCATAGCTCCACCTTTTGTAAATGACTTCTCTCCATTCGTCATCCACTCGTTCCATTGATACCTAACGTTATCTTTAAACGTCGAACCAGGAACGTAAATAAATCGTTTTTGTTAGTTGACGTGTGTTCTCAGAAAATCATGATACATGATTTGCTTTGTTATTTCATTTTTGAATTTAAAAGCATACAGTAAGTAATTTCTCTGGTATAAGGATACAGATAAGTAATGAGAAAGAAAAGAGAAAAAGCGGAAAAAACAGCTGATAAACGTAATCAAAACAATTGTCTTTGTACGGTAGGTTTGATACACTGATGCTTTTGTAATTTAGCAGTCGCCTTATACTACCGATATGAGATAGATTCATAAAAATTTGCTCTAATTTTGTGCCTCGTCTTATACAAAGGTCGTCTTATACACGGAAATATACGGTATGTATATATATATTGAACACCAGAATTTATGCACAAGAAATATAAACATAACGGGACTGGAAGTGTTAATAACAGCATAAATAAACCACATCATAAAAAATTAGAACATAATTTTACTTATAACTAAAGTCAAATTTAGGTTTGCAGTACGAAGTGTCTAATAAATTAAACTTGATTGAACTTTGTAAAAGTTTTTGAGATTAATATCATCTCAAGACAAGTGATGTATGTAACTCAGACCGCTCCAAGGACGTTATACTCTGTAACGTATTGATGGTAATGCACCCCTGATTATTCGATAACGCACTACCACTCCAACGGTAACGCACCACCCGTCCGGCGGTTACGCGCCCAGCTCTGAAAACAATAAAAAAAAAAAATAATAATAATAATAACAACAATAACAGCAACAACAACAACAATAATAATAATAATAATAATAATAATAATACCCTCACAACATTCCGTTTAGTCGCCTTTGAATTTAACACATCCATGAAAAACCTTATATCCAAGCCACATATATATTTTCTTCAGCTTGAAAGAGCCCCCTGGACGTAAACGGATCGACTAATTTACCTCTACGGCCCAGAGGCACGCAAATTTCTTTAATTTTAGGTGGTTATTTTATTCATTCGATCATACACATATACTCGTATATAGCCACCTAATCACACACAATAACAGGTCATAATGAGTAGTATAAATTTACACAAGAAATAACTATTTGTACTCGAAAGGCAGCATTCACCCAAACAGAATAATGAAATGTATAATTTATGAAAAAAAAATATATATACCGAATTTTCCGGCTTAAAATGCGCATCGGGTTATAATGCGCACCCATGCACTTCGTTATCTCAATACACAGATAGCACGCACCGACGTATAACGCGCATGCCAGGAAAAGTCACTGGTGGCGTGAACTGCATGTATGCGACTCCTGCTTGCGTTGGTCCATTGTTTTGTGGGAAATTTGAGCCATGAAAATTTATTGAATACAAAATGTACATGAAAAAATTCGGATTAAAAAAAAAAATGTAATTTAATATCCTGAGGGAATAATTCATCAAGTTTTTATCACCGTGTACAAGTTTTTATCGCCATGCAGCAACAAACTATGTTTCGGTTCATAAGTGTCTTTACTGAAGTGACGTTTAGTTTAACAAACTCTTGCAAGAGGGTGTTTAGTGTAGGCTAGATTGGGAATAGAACTACCAATCTCGGCCCTGATCTAGCATATTCCGGGTGAGCTAAAACGGCCAACGTTCATGATGTTGGTACCAGTGCTGTTTTACGGATCCTAAATATTTGCATAGACTACGATAATTAATGTTAGTAAAAATAAACCAATGAAATAACGGCGATTAATTACTTAGTATCATATGAACGAGGTTACATGGAGAAGTAGTTTTCATTGGCTAGAGCCACCGCTGGGAAATCTGTTGATTTGTCACTAAATTAAGTATCAGTTTAGGCATCAATCAGGACACAACTAAGAAAAAGTCGGAACTACATGTACCGGTATATGACTCATGTTGTGCGTTGGTCCCTTATTACTTTGTGGCTTAAATAGTTTGTAGGAAATATGATCTAAAAAAAGTTTATTGAAAGTAAAATATACAGAAAAATTTCGGGATTTTTACAGAAAATTTTCATTTTATATCTTAGAAAATAATTCGTCTTTACCATTTTTTATTTAATACTGAAACAAACTACAGACTGTTTCATTTTAGCTTTGAACCTGCAATGAGTGGTGAAATAGGACAGTCATCGAGGTGACGTTTAGTTAATATAACTCCCGAAAGAGGGTGTTGTAGTCAGGTGTTTGACACGAGTTTATGAACGGCCGCAACGGAATTTGTACCATACCTAAAGTGAAGCAACAAAGCCAACATAAAAATTTAAACTAGAATGCTGTGAACATGGGCAAATATCATGAATATTCATCATGTTTCATGGTGTTTAGGCCTATTTAAACATGAAAAACAAGATTCTATAGATACCTACCTATACCAAATATTTAAATAGCCCATGCTGGCGTATTCTTTCATGTCACCATGGCTGTTCTTCTTGTTCTCACGGAACGTCACGGAGAAGTGTGCCGTCCTGACTTTGTGACGGCCAACATCGTCACGTTGTTGTGAAAAAAATTACACACACAGCCGCAGAATTTTTATCGTAGGCCGTAGATAATGCGCACCACCGGATAACGCGCACCCCTCATTTTTAGGCCCTTCCAACGGAAAAAAGTCGCGCACTATACGCCGGAAAATACGGTATATATAGATTTTAGAATACATTCGCTGCCGGGCAGCGGCGGATGAAGGTTGTTCCGATCATAACTCCAGATAATCTTCTTGAGTTATATGACCACGAAATTTGGGAAGAAAAGGAGCTCCTTAGATCACACCTATGCCGCTATTGAAACCTCCCAGGAAGTTAACAACATGGATATGACTCTGCCAAAGAGTCGCAATAATGCAAACTGTGAAGGAAGTAGCATGAGAGAGACGCAAACACAGGGAGTAGGAGAGGTGAAGGACTGGGCCGAGATGGCTGAGAACTCGAACGACAGTGTCAACAATGCCGGTTCCCGTGCCAAGAGAATGAAGGTTAGTGGAACGTCTGAAGACCAAGCTAAATCTGCCACCACCACGAAAGATCCCTTAATGACTGCAATAGAAGCAGCCGGCATGGACCAGGACTTGATAATTTAAGAAAATAACTCCGCAGACACTAAAGCAGCTGATGTGAATCAAGATATTGTAGTCGGGGACAACAACACCACAGGTAGGGAAAGAGTCATGATAGCATTTCCAGAAAAAATGTGACCTCTCTCTGGAAAAACAAATATACCTGGTATATGGCTCTATTAAAACAACACCCTGAATGTAGGCCACTCTTTAAGGAAGAGAGGAATGCACCATATATCACATTAATCAATGGTCAGCAATATAACACCATGATAACAGATGGCTTCCAGGGACAAGTAATGAAACCTATAACTGGCTTACAACGTACTGTGGTCATTTTTGACGTACCTACTTATATAAATGTCAATTTATTACAGTGTCCACCAGGATTCCAGTGGCTAAAACGACGGATGGTTGGGAAAAATCCAAGGCCACAACTCCTAGGAGCAGTATCAGGACCTATTGACACAGAAACTCACATCATCGTCGGTGTTGGAAGGAAGAGAGTTGCTCCCTATGTTCCAGAGCCAGACCTGTGTCAAAAGTGTAGCAAATGGGGACACAAAAGTTGGCCATGTCGAACTACATATGTGCGATGCAGATACTGTGCTGGGGGACATCTCTCAGAGGAGTGCTGGGAAAAGATTCAACAAAAAGTAGCTGTACCACCGAAATGCTGCAACTGTGGAGGTCAACACAATGCAAGTTCTCCAGTATGCCCTAAAAAAACACGCTACAAGACTCTACCACCAAGTACACCCACTACTGTATATCAAACTGCTCCTCCACCTACAAGATCTGCTTGGAACGTCACAGTAGTGCAGGAAGAATTTCCACCTTTGCAACAGGAGAAAGCAACAACTAATTCTACAACTCAGGTGAGGTCACTATCCATTACTCAGTCAAATAAAGTAAATATAGTGGCTAAAGAGCAGGAACGACTAAGTTTAGCAGTGGACAAACTTACTACATTGTTAAATGAAAGTATAGAGGTATTAAGAGCAGATAGAGTAAGGCTTGAGAGAAAGATCAAAGAATACACACACTCTAAATTTAAAGAAGTGCAGGAATTAGTGCATCAAAACATACAAAAAGTCCAACAGGAAGTACAGGAATGTGTGCAACAAGACATTCAGAAAGTACATCATGAAGTACAGGAAACTGTGTATCAAGGCATTCAGAAAGTTCATCAAGAAGTAAAGGAAACTGTGCATCAAGAAATACAGAGGGCTAACTGTCAACAAGCAAAGAATATGGAATCTATCATGGAAAAACTTGAAATTTTGAAAAAGCGAGATAAGGAGAGACACGAAAATGACGAACAGCTATCTAGGAATGTAGAACTAATTCTAGAGAAATTTGAAACCTTCAGAAGAGAAGTCTTTGCTAGCCAGAGCAATAAACAGTGGCCCCCACCAAAATGATGCAAAACCCTACAATGAATAACAAAATTTTCCATTTATTGACATGGAATGTTAATGGACTAAGAGATAGGATAACTGATATACATGCATATATTCTTCAAGAGAGCCCTGACTTGATAGCTGTACAGGAAACTGGACCAGAGGTGTATGAACTCAGAGGATATTATCAACATATTCTTAGTTGTGATGATGGAAGCAGTAGAGGTATGGTTACTTATGTTAAGTCTGGACTTCCAGTTACCTTGGTGGAGAAAGGAGTCAATGGGGGAATAGAATACATCACTGTGTGTCTACATTTATCAAATAACTATATATATATATCACTAATATGTATGTTCATTCTGGTGCCCTGTACATTGATCATTTACCTCCGCACATATTAGAAGAAAATACAATTCTTTTGGGTGATCTTAATGCTAGACATGTAGACCTAGGTAGTTTTAAGACCTCTAATACTAATGGCGTAAGGTGGGTAACCTTTCTTAAAGCTAATAATAATGTACAAATTACTGGTGCCAAAGTCCCTACACATGTTCAGGGAGGAAGACTAGATTATGTTGCTTTATTTAATATGCCATTTTGTACGTGTGAAACTAATGTAATCACTGGGAGGTGTACAGGGAAGCTCAACCTGAGCCCTGTACTTTATGTGCAAGGCCGGGAGGACATTCACTACAACATTATGTACACTATTGCCCAATAATCGATGAATTTAGACCACAGGGACAATGGAACCTCATTGAACTCATATGCTATTACATAAATAATTATATTTTAACTAAAATTGTTAAAAAACATCCAATGTTTGCTTTCAAATGTTAAATACAACACTGTGATATTGTAATATAAACATTTATTTTGATAAAACTGTAATAAACAAATTAAATATAAAATGTATAGGGGTTAGTTGGCAAGACCCAACTCTCTCCTTTGTTGTACATCAACAATAAACTTATTGAATTGAATTGACAACAACAAACCCAAAGACAACAAACGATTCAAAATTCAAAATTAACCCATTCTTTCTCTTACTGTCTTTCTCTCTTTTCTTCATTATTTTTTTTTTATCTATATATCAATCTCTGCCTATGACGTCATGACGCATGCGCAAAGGACAACAAACCCAAAGACGACCAACGACTAACCTAAAATTCAAAATTAATTATTCTCTTTCTATCTTTCTCTCTTTTCTTCATCATTTATCTTTTTATCTTTTTTATTTATTTTCATTTTTTATCTATCAATCTCTGCCTATGACGTCATGACGCATGCGCAAAAGACAACAAACCCAAAGACGACCAACCTAAAATCCAAAATTAATCATTTCTTCTTTGCTCTCTTTTATTAGTTATTTTTTATTATTATTTTCAATTAGTTGTTTAATATATTTTCGCCCAGTGGCAATATCCCTCTTTTATACACTACTATATTTTCATTTTCTTACATTCTTCCCCTCCCACAAAAACCGATCCCACACAAACGGATGGTCTTACCTAGGAAATCAGAATTCAGAATTCAGATCTCTCCCGACTTCTCTCCCGGGCTCAATTCCAATCAGCAGTTCTCTCCAGCAAGCCAGCCGCCCCAGGACCAGTCCTCCTCTCCAGCAAGCTGCCTCAGGACCCGTTCGCTCCAGCAAGTGGCCTCATTCCCTCCTGTGTGTGGCTCTTGGCCCACAGCCACGTACAGTAGACGCTTGATGAGGCCTTCCCTCCATCACTCCGGACCTCCTCCCAACAAGATTACGTCCGTTCACTCCGAGCGTATTAATTAACCATTAATAAACCTTAGTTTTAGTGTTATTATGAGTCTCATTTTCCCCTGGCTTGTCCATACCGAATCAAACCCACGACACAGTGGCGTTTTTTTCTTTTCTCACAGCATTCAATTAAAGAAACTAAATCAAGTGAGAACATATGCTTCAATTTACATTCAAAAACCTTGTATTCATGCTAAAGAGTACATCTGTTTAAAAGCTTCATCTATATTCACAAAATTCAGTCAGTGAGAATTTGGTAACTCGTAACATTTAAGGATCTATTTAATGTTGTTTCTCCATAAGCAGTTTTTAGTGATTCTGTCGAAGATTTTTTTTTCCTCAGGTCGATAAAAACCGCGTATTTCTTTGTCCCACTTCCAATTCTTTTCTAGTACCAACTTTATTGTATATACCAGATGTGTCTTGCTCCTCTTTGATCAGAAGCTATGCTATGTTGCCTTATGTTGTCTATGTTGCCTAACCTCAACAAAAAATCCTATTTTTCTCTCTATTATTCTTTCGTATACTTTTCCAACGTAAGATAATAATTTACATACAACCTAATTTTCCAACATGGGATAATGATTTGTAAACATACCTATATGACATGGGAAAATAATTTGCACAAGTTGTTTTACAGACTTAAATTGGACAAATTATGGCTTCCTGCCAATCATGTGGTACTTTTTCCACATGTTATTAAAGATGTACCTCATCCACTCCACAGATTCCACTCCATAAACTTGAATTAATGGCGCTTTTACTTCCCACAGGTAAGTCCGCAGGACTATCTTACTTACCTTCGAAATTTATCAAAATATTAAGGTCTCCCCTTCACCTTGCCTTAATTTACTTTGATTATTTTGGTTATGTTAATAATTATTCCTGTTATAATCTTTATTGCATGTGTGGATAATCTGGTTTTATGCAATTCCTACTCATAGTGCATAGTAATTTCCTTGTTCTTTCTAGTGGCAGTATAATACGGATTATTACTTCTCAGATTACCATGTATTTTATTGGTGTATACTAGAAGTAACATTCGATTATATATATATATATATATATATATATATATATATATATATATATATATATTGAACACCAGAATTTATGCACAAGAAATATAAACATAACGGGACTGGAAGTGCATGCGCAAAAGACAACAAATCCGAAGACGACAATAAAATTTAAAATCAATTCTTTCTCCTTCTTTTCTTTCTCTCATTCTCTCTTCATTTGTTATTATTTTTGTTATTTAATTATTTATCAATTTATTTATCTTTTTATCTACCAATCGCTGCTCATGACGTCGCAAAAGACAACAAGAAACCACTCGCTGCCGGCAGTGTGGCCACTCCTTGGCTTTTTCCCCAATATCTTGGCATTTTTGCCATCAACTTGGAATCTTGGAAATAAACTGTAAAAAATGAACAAATCTTGGATTTTTTCGCCAAATTGTAGACAATTGCTTAAAATATTAGTTTAATAATAGAATATTCTCTTTGCCACTTGATAAAGTATGAGGTACACTATGTTAACAGCAGAGGACAAATTAAGTTTTAAATTTTAATTCATGAGATTATTGAAAAGTTAAGGCTGGAAATCACGACTTGCCAACTAAGTTGTCTTCTATGAGTTGACGCGTCCATTACACGTTCAATACGTTTGAGACGTTTCTCTCCTAGTCCGCCAGTACTCTCTAGCTCATAAGTCGTGCGTGTGTGGTATGTGACAGACCTGTGGATAGTTATTCAACCTTACTTGATTTAATTATAAATCGTTATGAGTGACTCTGAAGAACCAGGGTATAGTGGTGATGTTACCCCACCAAAGAGAAAAGCGAAAGTGACGTGGTATCAGCAGGCATTTAGAAAGGAATGGATGGAGGATGATGAACTGAAAGATTGGGTACAACCAGATCCTGCTGACAAATATACTGTCTTGTGTACTGTATGTAGCAGCAAACTCAAGCATTGCAATAAGTCGTCTCTGATGGCACACAAAGTTTCCATGAAGCATGGAAAGTGAACCTCTTCAGGAAAAGGAAGAGCTTTTTCGATATGACTGCAAGCAGTTTCTAATAGAATTGTGCATGCAGATGAAAAAGAGATTTCCTTTTGAAGAAAATAGCCTCATTGCTATGTTAAAGGTAGTAGAACCAGCTGAAGCTCTTTTTACAAAGAGGGACTTGAAATCTCTTGGAAAACTTGCAGTACATTTTCCAACATTAATAAGGGAGGATAAGCTAGATTTGCTACAAGACCAAAGGCATAAGTCAGTCTGCAACTGTTTTCTGGAATTATTTACTTTCAGTGAAAAGTGGGAATAATAAAAGTTAAATCTTCTTGCAACATTTATGTGCAACTTATTAGCTCTGCCACACTCGTCTGCCTGTGTTGAAAGAATTTCTCCCAAATAAACCAAGCTAAAACCAAGCACAGCAACAGACTACACACAAATACAGTTGCAAACCGTCTATTGGCCAAGCAAGCCATTGCAAGACAAGAAGTGACTTGCCAAAAGTGGGAACCATCTATTTCATTAATCAAAGATGTAAAGTTGGGTCACTGTCACAAGAAGAGATATAAAGAGAGGGAAGAGTCCAGGAAGAAGAGTGACACAGCAACTTTATATAGTCAAGCCGATGATGATGTTGATGATGAGGAATTAGAGGAGGACCCTATGCCAGTATCCTTCCTGCAATAATACCATTGTCTGTAAAGTATTTGGTGAGTAGAACTTCCTCTTGTAGCTAAATATCCTATTTTAAATAAGCCACAATCCATTTCAAGAGCCATGTCACCTTGTTTTTCGCAAGTATCAGTATAAAAAATAATCCTTGGATTTTCTTGGATTTTTTCGTAGGGTCATCTTGGCATTTTTACATTTTGTGAGAGGCAACACTGGCTGCCGGGCAGCGGTGGAGAAAGGTTGTGCCAAGCATAACTCCAGATAATCTTCTTGAGTTATATGACCACGAAATTTGGGAAGAAAAGGAGCTCCTTAGATCACACCTATGCTGCTATTGAAACCTCCCAGGAAGTTAACAACATGGATACGACTCTGCCACAGAGTCGGAATAATGAAAACTGTGAAGGAAGTAGCATGAGAGAGACGCAAACACAGGGAGTAGGAGAGGTGAAGGACTGGGCCGAGATGGCTGAGAACTCGAACGACAGTGTCAACAATGCCGGTTCCCGTGCCAAGAGAATGAAGGTTAGTGGAACGTCTGAAGACCAAGCTAAATCTGCCACCACGAAAGATCCCTTAATGACTGCAATAGAAGCAGCCGGAATGGACCAGGACTTGATAATTGAAGAAAATAACTCCGCAGACACTAAAGCAGCTGATGTGAATCGAGATATTGTAGTCGGGGACAACAACACCACAGGTAGGGAAAGAGTCATGATAGCATTTCCAGAAAAATGTAACCTCTCTCTGGAAAACAAATCTACCTGGTATATGGCTCTATTAAAACAACACCCTGAATGTAGGCCACTCTTTAAGGAAGGGAGGAATGCACCATATATCACATTAATCAATGGTCAGCAATATAACACAATGATAACAGATGGCTTCCAGGGACAAGTAATGAAACCTATAACTGGCTTACAACGTACTGTGGTCATTTTTGACGTACCTACTTATATAAATGTCAATTTATTACAGTGTCCACCAGGATTCCAGTGGCTAAAACGACGGATGGTTGGGAAAAATCCAAGGCCACAACTCCTAGGAGCAGTATCAGGATCTATTGACACAGAAGCTCTCATCATCGTCGGTGTTGGAAGGAAGAGAGTTGCTCCCTATGTTCCAGAGCCAGACCTGTGTCAAAGGTGTAGCAAATGGGGACACAAAAGTTGGCCATGTCGAGCTACATATGTGCGATGCAGATACTGTGCTGGGGGACATCTCTCAGAGGAGTGCTGGCAAAAGATTCAACAGAAAGTAGCTGTACCACCGAAATGCTGCAACTGTGGAGGTCAACACAATGCAAGTTCTCCAGTATGCCCTAAAAAAAAAAAAAAAAAAAAAAAAAAAAAAAAAAACACGCTACAAGACTCTACCACCAAGTATACCCACTACTGTATATCAAACTGCTCCTCCACCTACAACAAGATCTGCTTGGAACGTGACAGTAATGCAGGAAGAATTTCCACCTTTGCAACAGGAGAAAGCAACAACTAATTCTACAACTAAGGTGAGGTCACTATCCATTACTCAGTCAAATAAAGTAAATATAGTGGCTAAAGAGCAGGAACGACTAAGTTTAGCAGTGGACAAACTTACTACATTGTTAAATGAAAGTATAGAGGTATTAAGAGCAGATAGAGTAAGGCTTGAGAGAAAGATGAAAGAATACACAGACTCTAAATTTAAAGAAGTGCAGGAATTAGTGCATCGAAACATACAAAAAGTCCAACAGGAAGTACAGGAATTTGTGCAACAAGACATTCAGAAAGTACATCATGAATTACAGGAAACTGTGTATCAAGGCATTCAGAAAGTTCATCAAGAAGTAAAGGAAACTGTGCATCAAGAAATACAGAGGGCTAACTGTCAACAAGCAAAGAATATGGAATCTATCATGGAAAAACTTGAAATTTTGAAAAAGCGAGATAAGGAGAGACACGAAAATGACGAACAGCTATCTAGGAATATAAAACTAGTTCTAGAGAAATTTGAAAACTTCAGAAGAGAAGTCTTTGCTGGCCAGAACAATAAAGAGTGGCCCCCACCAAAATGATGCAAAACCCTACAATGAATAACAAAATTTTCCATTTATTGACATGGAATGTTAATGGACTAAGAGATAGGATAACTGATATACATGCATATATTCTTCAACAGAGCCCTGACTTCATAGCTGTACAGGAAACTGGACCAGAGGTTTATGAACTCAGAGGATATTATCAACATATTCTTAGTTGTGATGGTGGAAGCAGTAGAGGTATGGTTACTTATGTTAAGTCTGGACTTCCAGTTACCTTGGTGGAGAAAGGAGTCAATGGGGGAATAGAATATATCACTGTGTGTCTACATTGATCAAATAACTATATATATATCACTAATATGTATGTTCATTCTGGTGCCCTGTACATTGATAATTTACCTCCGCACATATTAGAAGAAAGTACAATTCTCTTGGGTGATCTTAATGCTAGACATGTAGACCTAGGTAGTTTTAAGACCTCTAATACTAATGGCGTAAGGTGGGTAACCTTCCTTAAAGCTAATAATAATGTACAAATTACTGGTGCCAAAGTCCCTACACATGTTCAGGGAGGAAGACTAGATTATGTTGCTTTATTTAATATGCCATTTTGTACGTGTGAAACTAATGTTGTACCATCTCTTCTCAGTGACCACTTTGCCCTTAAGACATATCCCCCTCTCCACAACCAACATAGTACACAGAAAAAGGTTAAGCATCCCCTCAAGTAAATTTCCTGGGCTCCTGATCAATGTTAAGAAATGGTACAGTAATAACAATATCAATTTACAAGATACCAGTGATATTTATCAGGGATTGCTTAAAGTAATTAATGAATATGTAGACAACAACAAGACTAGGCAGAAGCACACTCATAATCAAAAGAGATCATATGCACATGACCCTGTTATATTATATTGTCAGGATACAATGGCAGCCTTACAGAGTAGATGGCAAGCACAGCCAAATGATCATGGTGTCAAGAGAGCTATGGGAACAGTTGCTAAACATTTGTCTGAGCTAAAGAGAGACATGAGGAAGAAGTATTGGGATGAGTTTCTAAATAAAATTCGTAACACCAAATCAATACAGGAAGTTTGGTATCACGTTAATAAGGTCAAAGGTAAGAAAACTTCAGTAACCAGTGACTCAAATCCTGCAAAAAAGGTCAAAGAGCTCAATAAAGAATGGAGTTCTGCTTTTGCTTTGTCTGGCCTGCCTGTTGGACATCAAATTGCTCTGGCAGAGAATAGGTTACAAAGGTTACAATTAGTAAATCATAATGTTAAGTTGGATCATGACACTTGTGTACCTATATCAATAGATGAACTATTATATGCTGTCAAAAGTGGCAAATCAACAGCCCCTGGTGAGGATGGACTTACATATAATATTATAAATGCATTACTGAATATTGACGGGAAAAATCCCATACTAGATATGTTTAATGTGTCTTACAGAAATAGTACGTTACCCCAGCATGGAAATCAGCCATGATTATACCTGTACCTAAGAGTGATGGGAAATTTCGACCAATCTCACTTACCAGCTGTTTGTGCAAAATGATGGAAAGAATTGTCTTACGTAGGTTAATTTATAAAGTGGGTGATAAAATGTCTGAAAATGTATATGGTTTCATGAAGGGACGTGCTACTAGCGACTGCTTTGTTCGTTGCTTAGCTAATACCAGTGCTTCTTGTCAAGTATATGTAGATTTGAAAGGTGCCTTTGATAGATCTAATAAAGAAGTTATACTAGAGGAACTTGTATTGAAGGGAGTCAAAGGAAAGTTATTAGGATGGATACAAAACTATTTTTACAATAGGTAAGGTTTGATTACAGGGAACACTATCAGATGAAGAAACATTCGAGTTAGGTACCCCCCAAGGTGGAGTTCTAAGTCCTATGCTATACAATATACTAATGGATAAAATTGCTAGATATGAATTTACACAGGGTACCAAAGTCATCATTTATGCTGATGACATACTTATTCAATGCGATACACCTAAAACACTTAGCAAGGCTGTGAATGAACTTGAACAACTATGTACATACATGGGACTTGTCATAAATGAAAACAAAACTAAATTTCAAGCTAAACACAAAAAGTGTAGGAAACCTACTGTAAATGGTGAAAAAATTGAACGTGTCCTTAACTACAAATATTTAGGTGTACAATTAGGTTATAGAAATGCTAATTATTGTATTGAATATGTTAAAAATATGTGTGTATCTAGACTAGCCCCTCTCAAAGTCTTAGCAAAGAGAGGGTCAGGTGTTGGTGTACCTATACTTCGCATGTTTTATATATATGTGATACGTTCCCTCATAGATTATGCTTCACTTGTGTTGGTGCAATTCAGTACACAACAACTTGAATGCTTAAAAGTCATACAAAATAAGGCAATGAGAATTATTTTAGGGTGTGCTACAACAACTAAGATAGAGGTATTAAGAAGAGAGTTAAGATTACCCAGTATCATTTTAAGAATAGAAGAAATAACGAGTCGAACTGTATGTCGTATAGTGTGTAATGGTACAAACTCTCTCCAAAGAGATATATTAGCATTATATAATGATAATCATGTAACTAACAACCCATATCTTCGCAAAATATGTAAGGTTCTAAGAAAGTTTGATATTATGAACGAATTTAATGCCCTCATTAAAAATATACCACCTGGAATCCATACAATGTAAAAATTGACCTTGAGAAGCTAAATAAACCAAAGGAGCAATGGTATAAATACGAATTAAAAGCACATTTTCTTGACAAATTGTCACAATACCCACGGAAACAGGTGCACTGTGATGGGTCAGTTGAGGGTACCAAGACAGGATGTGGGGTGTTTATAAGGGAATATTCTTCCTCTGAAGAATTTCAAGATTAGGAAATTTAAAAAAAAAAACTACCAAATAATTTGTTATCAACCAGAACTGAACTATATGCTATCTTAGAAGGCTTACATATTATTTCGAGTATGGGTAAAAATGTTTACTTTTTTGTCGATAGTCAGAGTGCATTATATGAACTTGTATCTTCCTCTCCAGCTGATTGTGATGTTGCTAACAGATGCTTAAATATTATATATAACCTGGAGAGAAACAATACACATATTTATTTTGTATGGGTACCATCCCATATAGGATTGTATTATAATGAAAAAGCAGATAGTCTTGCACGAAATGCAATTAGAGATGTAAACAACAGTCCTGGTAATGAATACACATATAAACATATACGGTCAATAATAAGATCAAATGTTATTGTTAACATGGATATAGACGTAGATAAATGTTGCGAGATGGGTGGTGTAAGTAGCAAGCATTATAAGGCAGTATTAAACAATACAGAGGAATATCCATATGGTAGACATAGTTCCCAAATGGATTTAGTCACTATGAGACTCAGACTGGGATATAAATATCACTGGGAGGTGTACAGGGAAGCTCAACCTGAGCCCTGTACTTTATGCGCAAGGCCGGGAGGACATTTACTACAACATTATGTACACTATTGCCCAATAATCGATGAATTTAGAGCACAGGGACAATGGAACCTCATTGAACTCATATGCTATTACATGAATAATGATATTTTAACTAAAATTGTTAAAAGACATCCAATGTTTGCTTTCAAATGTTAAATACAACACTGTGATATTGTAATATAAACATTTATTTTGATAAAACTGTAATAAACAAATTAAATATAAAATGTATAGGGGTTAGTTGGCAACAATAAACTTATCGAATTGAATTGAATTGACAACAACAAACCCAAAGACAACAAACGATTCAAAATTCAATATTAACTCATTCTTTCTCTTTCTGTCTTTCTCTTTTCTTCTGCATTATTTTTTCTTTTTTGTATTGTTATCTTTTTTATTTTGTTTTCATTTTTTTTATCTATCAATCTCTGCCTATGACGTCATGACGCATGCGCAAAAGACAACCCAAAGACGACCAACGACTAACCTAAAATTCAAAATTAATTATTCTCTCTCTGTCTTTCTCTCTTTTCTTCATCATTTATCTTTTTATCTTTTTTATTTATTTTCATTTTTTATCTATCAATCTCTGCCTATGACGTCATGACGCATGCGCAAAAGACAACAAACCCAAAGACGATCAACGACCAACCTAAAATTCAAAATTAATTATTTCTTCTTTTCTCTCTTTTCTTAGTTATTTTTTTTATTATTATTTTCAATTAGTTGTTTTAATATATTTTCGCCCAGTGGCAATAGCCCTCTTTTATACACTACTTTCTTTTCATTTTCTTACATTCTTCCCCTCCCACAGAAACCGATCCCACGCAAACGGATGGTCTTACCTAGGAAATCAGAATTCAGAATTCAGATCTCTCCCGACTTCTGTACCGACTTCTCTCCCGGTCTAGATTCCATACTCGCTAGTAGATGACGTGTAAATCTGTCTGTGCATGATGTCAGGGAAATGTGCACAGAAACCGACACTTACACTTGCCCTCAATGTAGGAAGGATTGAGAATTGTGCTGCAAATAAAAATAAAGTGTTTTTACCAGTAGAGATTTTCCACCTACATGTATAGGCCTACATGTATTTTAATTGTGCTGCTGTCAATAAGAATAAGTGATTTTCCACATATATGTATTTTAATATTGAGATTTTCCACATACATGTGTTTTATATTATAAGAAAAAAAAAATTCAAGTCTCTTCCTAGCAGTTCAAACTTTTTTAATGTAAAAAACGTCCACCCAGTAATAGTAATATATTTATATATTATATAATTCATCATTCCACGTGAATTTTTTTTTATAAAGTTTTGATATTTTAATTTTCTTCCATAAAAGAAGCTTGAAGTCTAATATTGCGTTATATTTGGGCCTCTAAATGTCTTCCGTCACATAGGACGACTTGGGAAACTTCCGAAAATACCCGACAATGCCCGAAGTGATAACAACACAAAAACGTGACGTCATCTACTAGCGAGTATGGAATCTAGACCTGACCGGGCTCAACTCCAAGCAGCAGTTCCCTCCAGCAAGCCAGCCAGCCGCCCCGGGACCAGTCCTCCTCTCCAGCAAGTTGCCTCGGGACCCGTTAGCTCCAGCATGTCGCCTCATTCCCTCCTGTGTGTGGCTCTTGGCCCACAGCCACGTACAGTAGACGCTTGATGAGGCCTTCCCTCCATCACTCCGGACCTCCTCCCAACAAGATTACGTCCGCCGTTCCCTCCGAGCCTATGAACCATCAATAAACCTTAGTTTTAGTGTTATTATGAGTCTCATTTTCCCCTGGCTTGTCCATACCGAATCAAACCCACGACACAGTGGCGTTTTTTTCTTTTCTCACAGCATTCAATTAAAGAAACTAAATCAAGTGAGAACATATGCTTCCATTTACATTCAAAAACTTTGTATTCATGCTAAAGAATACATCTGTTTCAAAGCTTCATCTATATTCACAAAATTCAGTCAGTGAGAATTTGATTACTCGTAACATTTAAGGATCTACTTACTTTCGGTATACTTTCGGTAATTTTGTCTGTTAATGACACGGCTGAAGTCGGCTTCCGCACGTTCCAAGTTGTCCTTGGTTCTGTACTGCTTCTGGCAGGGTGCTGTGGTGGCTGTAGGGGTATCCTGGTATCGGTGGATGGAGCCTACATCCAGCCATTTGTCCAGCTTTCTCTTGAAAGACTCCGGGCCAGTGTCTGTCTGGAGATCTCTTGGGAGGCAGTTGAACAAACGAGGTCCATTGTGAGTGAAAGAGTTGTGTTTTATTGTCTTCACTCTTTGTATAGAGCCTACAGTACCCTTTATATAGCATAGTCTTCCCTTTCTCGGATGGTAGTTTGCCACTATCCCCACATTAGGTACTCTGCCCTCCAGGATTTTCCACACATAGATGATTATATACCGTTCCCTTCTCCTCTGCAGAGAGTACACTTTTAACTGGCTCAGTCTATCCCAGTAGTTTAGGAGGTGCTGTACTCCCTGAATTTTTACAGTGAAGGAACGCTGGATAGCCTAGATCTAGGTTGGCTATTTCTTGTATTTTGTATGGGGACCATAGCTGCACGGCAGCAGTACTCGAGCCTTGGGTCTACCAGACACTTCCATAGGGTCTTTAGGCACTGCCCATCTCTGGAGTTAAAAGTTCTAAGCACCCACCCACCCACTCAAGTTTCTTCCTGCTTCTATTATTTTATTCATGTGGTGTGAGGAAGTTGCATCGTCGCTCATGAATACCCCAAGGTCTTTGACATGCTCTTTTCTTTCTGTGATGAGTTGGTTGTTGTACTTGTAGTTTGTGGAGTTTTTGAGGTCTTCATTTCTCCCATAGCGTACAAGTTCAAATTTCTCACCATTCAATGCCATGTTGTTTGATGCTTCCCCAAATTTGTATTTCATTGAGGTCCTTTGGTGTATTTTCTGCATCTTCTGGGCATGTTATCTGCCTTTTCAGCCTGGTGTCATCGGCAAAAGAGGACGCTTCAGTATACTTTAGTTTCTCGTCAATATCTAGTCCTACATGTATAATGAAGAGGAGTGGCCCTAGCACTGACCCTTGTGGTACACCACTTTTTACTCTACTGGGCTCAGACAGTTCTCCTTGGACAGATACTTGTTGAGTTCTGCCTGTTAGAAAACTATGCAACCATCTTCCAAGTGAGCCCATTATTCCGAGATTTTGTAGCTTATGTAGGAGAATGCCGTGATCTACCTTGTCAAAATCTTGTCAATCTATTTAATGTTGTTTCTCCATAAGCAGTTTTTAGTGATTCTGTCGAAGATTTTTTTTTCCCTCAGGTCGATAAAAACCGCGTATTTCTTTGTCCCACTTCCAATTCTTTTCTAGTACCAACTTTATTGTATATACCAGATGTGTCTTGCTCCTCTTTGGTCAGAAGCTATGCTATGTTGCTATGTTGCCTTATGTTGTCTATGTTGCTATGTTGCCTAACCTCAACAAAAAATCCTATTTTTCTCTCTATTATTCTTTCGTATACTTTTCCAACGTAAGATAATAATTTACATACAACATAATTTTCCAACATGGGAGAATGCTTTGTAAACATACCTTAATAACATGGGAAAATAATTTGCACAAGTTGTTTTACAGCCTTACATTGGACAAATTATGGCTTCCTGCCAATCATGTGGTACTTTTTCCACATGTTATTAAAGATGTACCTCATCCACTCCATAAACTTGAATTAATGGCGCTTTTACTTCCCACAGGTAAGTCCGCAGGACTATCTTACTTACCTTCGAAATTTAACAAAATGTTAAGGTCTCCCCTTATCTTGCCTTAATTTACTTGGAGTATTTGGTTATGTTAATAATTATTCCTGTTTTATACTTTATTGCATATGTGGATACTCTGGTTTTATGCACTTCTTACTCATGGTGCATAGGAATTTCCTTGTTCTTTCTAGTGGCAGTATAATATGGATTATTATTTCTCAGATTACCATGTATTTTATTTGTGTATAGTAGAAGTAACATTTGATTACCGTATATTTCCACGTATAAGACGACCCTAAAATCCAAAAATTCACCCCTTAAAATTGGGGGTCGTCTTATACTACCATTATAAAAATCAGACCTTGAATTCTACGTGAGATGACTTAGTAGGCTAGCCTGCCGATAACCACAGATACGCAGGGAATGATTCACATTATGATAAGAACTGGTAATTATACCATATTTACCGTATATATTATTGGCATATATTTATAGTAAATTGCAATTGTTAATAAATTCGATGAATAATTCTATATTAATGAAATTACGGTACTTATAACGGTCTCATGAAACGTCGACCAAAGCCGACCAAGCCCAAACAATGACAGCTTTTGCTCAAATGCATAATTTTATATAGAAATTAGGATATGGTTGCATTATTCTCCAATTTTCTTTAAAATGTGAGATTTACATGTAATTTGATCAAAGAAAAGTTACGTTTTTATCCTCTGCAAAATTACCAAAGTCGACCAAACACAATGACGGCTTTTGCTCAAATGCATAATTTGGTCGGCTTTGGTCGACTTTGGTAATTTTGCAGGTGATAAAAACGTAACTTCTCTTTGATCAAATTTCATGAAAATCACAAATCTTAAAGAAAATAGGTCAAATAATGCAACCAAATACTAATTTTTATATAAAATTATGCATTTGAGCAAAAGCCATCATTGTTTGTGTTTGGTCGGCGTTGGGCGACTTTGGTAATTTAAATTTTGCAGAGGATAAAAGCGTAACTTCTCTTTGATCAAATTACACGCAAATCACACATTTTAAAGAAAATAGGTCATGTAATGCAACCATATGCTAATTTTAATACATAATTATATGCATTTGAGCAAAAGCCGTTATTGTTTGGGTTTGGTCGGCTTTGGTCGACGTTTAGTGAGACCGCAACCTTTTTCTTTCGCTAACTTTTCAGTAATTTTCAAGACTGAAAATAACAATTTTGGATTACAGTACATAAAACGTTTATTTATAAAAAGATATTACAGTAGTTGCATTTAAAACATACAAAATTTAAAGATTATAAAATTAAAACTTAATTTCTAATCATCATCAATATATATTACACATCAAACGTATTTCTAAAACCTTTATTTTCAATAAAATTACATTACATTCAAAACTTAAAACATTATAAAACTTTATTTATTTATTTATATAAAACCCTTCAAACTCGTCACAATCATCACTCTCTGTTTCGAAAAGTTGTTCGAACATATCACAAGATTCCTCAAATATGCCGTCATCGTAGGGATTCCAGTCCGGATCCGGTGAGTCGACTTCGGCTTCGTCATCACTTTCATACAATAAATCATCTTCAGTGCCATCCATGGCATTGGATTCCAAATTTTTTAATAGATTTTACGATACTTTCGACCTTAACACTTTCCCAAGCTTTAATAACAAACTCGCAGACAACATCAAGTGATGCACTACGCATAGCTCCACCTTTTGTAAATGACTTCTCTCCATTCGTCATCCACTCGTTCCATTGATACCTAACGTTATCTTTAAACGTCGAACCAGGAACGTAAATAAATCGTTTCTTGTTAGTTGACGTGTCTTCTCAGAAAATCATGATACATGATTTGCTTTGTTATTTCATTTTTGAATTTAAAAGCATACAGTAAGTAATTTCTCTGGTATAAGGATACAGATAAGTAATGAGAAAGAAAAGAGAAAAAGCGGAAAAAACAGCTGATAAACGTAATCAAAACAATTGTCTTTGTACGGTAGGTTTGATACACTGATGCTTTTGTAATTTAGCAGTCGCCTTATACTACCGATATGAGATAGATTCATAAAAATTTGCTCTAATTTTGTGCCTCGTCTTATACAAAGGTCGTCTTATACACGGAAATATACTGTATATATATATATATTGAACACCAGAATTTATGCTCAATGGTCAGCAATATAACACAATTATAACAGATGGCTTCCAGGGACAAGTAATGAAACCTATAACTGGCTTACAACGTACTGTGGTCATTTTTGACGTACCTACTTATGTGGATAGGAGGTAAGGGAACACGGGCTGAGGGAAATACTTTTATTCCTGACTAGTTTCGCCTGAGTGGCTTCTTCAGAGGAACATAGTTTGAAGTCAAGTTGGTCAATATATATGGCAAAAGAAGGAACGTGGCAAAGTGTCAGGTTGGTCCCCCACTCGACCTCATCTGTTGGTGTGGCGGACTGTCACAGCGGGTGGACCAAGTATCCTCCTGTTGTTCGCGTGGCTGAAACGTCCGTCTGGATCAGGGGCTCTGTGTTTATTATTCGTTACGATAAAGTGTGCTGCTGCATTAGCTCATATTAAATCCCCAGTTCTCTTATTGATGTTATCATGGATGTTGATACTTATATAAATGTCAATTTATTACAGTGTCCACCAGGATTCCAGTGGCTAAAACGACGGATGGTTGGGAAAAATCCAAGGCCACAACTCCTAGGAGCAGTATCAGGACCTATTGACACAGAAGCTCTCATCATCGTCGGTGTTGGAAGGAAGAGAGTTGCTCCCTATGTTCCAGAGCCAGACCTGTGTCAAAGGTGTAGCAAATGGGGACACAAAAGTTGGCCATGTCGAGCTACATATGTGCGATGCAGATACTGTGCTGGGGGACATCTCTCAGAGGAGTGCTGGCAAAAGATTCAACAGAAAGTAGCTGTACCACCGAAATGCTGCAACTGTGGAGGTCAACACAATGCAAGTTCTCCAGTATGCCCTAAAAAAACACGCTACAAGACTACCACCAAGTACACCCACTACAGTATATCAAACTGCTCCTCCACCTACAAGATCTGCTTGGAACGTCACAGCAATGCAGGAAGAATTTCCACTTTTGCAACAGGAGAAAGCAACAACTAATTCTACAACTAAGGTGAGGTCACTAGCCATTACTCAGTCAAATAAAGTAAATATAGTGGCTAAAGAGCAGGAACGACTAAGTTTAGCAGTGGACAAACTTACTACATTGTTAAATGAAAGTATAGAGGAATTAAGAGCAGATAGAGTAAGGCTTGAGAGAAAGATGAAAGAATACACAGACTCTAAATTTAAAGAAGTGCAGGAATTAGTGCATCAAAACATACAAAAAGTCCAACAGGAAGTACAGGAATTTGTGCAACACGATCACATTCAGAAAGTACATCATGAAGTACAGGAAACTGTGTGTCAAGGCATTCAGAAAGTTCATCAAGAAGTAAAGGAAACTGTGCATCAAGAAATACAGAAGGCTAACTGTCAACAAGCAAAGAATATGGAATCTATCATGGAAAAACTTGAAATTTTGAAAAAGCGAGATAAGGAGAGACACGAAAATGACGAACAGCTATCTAGGAATATAGAACTAATTCTAGAGAAATTTGAAACCTTCAGAAGAGAAGTCTTTGCTAGCCAGAGCAATAAACAGTGGCCCCCACCAAAATGATGCAAAACCCTACAATGAATAACAAAATTTTCCATTTATTGACATGGAATGTTAATGGACTAAGAGATAGGATAACTGATATACATGCATATATTCTTCAAGAGAGCCCTGACTTGATAGCTGTACAGGAAACTGGACCAGAGGTGTATGAACTCAGAGGATATTATCAACATATTCTTAGTTGTGATGATGGAAGCAGTAGAGGTATGGTTACTTATGTTAAGTCTGGACTTCCAGTTACCTTGGTGGAGAAAGGAGTCAATGGGGGAATAGAATATATCACTGTGTGTCTACATTTATCAAATAACTATATATATATCACTAATATGTATGTTCATTCTGGTGCCCTGTACATTGATCATTTACCTCCGCACATATTAGAAGAAAGTACAATTCTTTTGGGTGATCTTAATGCTAGACATGTAGACCTAGGTAGTTTTAAGACCTCTAATACTAATGGCGTAAGGTGGGTAACCTTCCTTAAAGCTAATAATAATGTACAAATTACTGGTGCCAAAGTCCCTACACATGTTCAGGGAGGAAGACTAGATTATGTTGCTTTATTTAATATGCCATTTTGTACGTGTGAAACTAATGTTGTACCATCTCTTCTCAGTGACCACTTTGCCCTTAAGACATATCCCCCTCTCCACAACCAACATAGTACACAGAAAAAGGTTAAGCATCCCCTCAAGTAAATTTCCTGGGCTCCTGATCAATGTTAAGAAATGGTACAGTAATAACAATATTAATTTACAAGATGCCAATGATATTTATCAGGGATTACTTAAAGTAATTAATGAATATGTAGACAACAACAAGACTAGGCAGAAGCACACTCGTAATCAAAAGAGATCATATGCACATTACCCTGTGATATTAACTTGTCAGGATACAATGGCAGCCTTACAGAGTAGATGGTAAGCACAGCCAAATGATCATGATGTCAAGAGAGCTATGGGAACAGTTGCTAAACATTTGTCTGAGCTAAAGAGAGACATGAGGAAGAAGTATTGGGATGAGTTTCTAAATAAAATTCGTAACACCAAATCAATACAGGAAGTTTGGTATCACGTTAATAAGGTCAAAGGTAAGAAAACTTCAGTAACCAGTGACTCAAATCCTGCAAAAAAGGTCAAAGAGCTCAATAAAGAATGGAGTTCTGCTTTTGCTTTGTCTGGTCTGCCTGTTGGACATCAAATTGCTCTGGCAGAGAATAGGTTACAATTAGTAAATCATAATGTTAAGTTGGATGATGACACTTGTGCACCTATATCAATAGATGAACTATTATATGCTGTCAAAAGTGGCAAATCAACAGCCCCTGGTGAGGATGGACTTACATATAGTATTATAAATGCATTACTGAATATTGACGGGAAAAATCCCATACTAGATATGTTTAATGTGTCTTACAGAAATAGTACGTTACCCCAGCATGGAAATCAGCCATGATTATACCTGTACCTAAGAGTGATGGGAAATTTCAACCAATCTCACTTACCAGCTGTTTGTGCAAAATGATGGAAAGAATTGTCTTACGTAGGTTAATTTATAAAGTGGGTGATCAAATGTCTGAAAATTGATATGGTTTCATGAAGGGACGTGCTACTAGCGACTGCTTTGTTCGTTGCTTAGCTAATACCAGTGCTTCTTGTCAAGTATATGTAGATTTGAAAGGTGCCTTTGATAGATCTAATAAAGAAGTTATACTAGAGGAACTTGTATTGAAGGGAGTCAAAGGAAAGTTATTAGGATGGATACAAGACTATTTGTATAATAGAAAAGGTAAGGTTTGGTTATAGGGAACACTATCAGAAGAAGAAACATTCGAGTTAGGTACCCCCCAAGGTGGAGTTCTAAGTCCTATGCTATACAATATACTAATGGATAAAATTGCTAGATATGAATTTACACAGGGTACCAAAGTCATCATTTATGCTGATGACATACTTATTCAATGCGATACACCTAAAACACTTAGCAAGGCTTTGAATGAACTTGAACAACTATGTACATACATGGGACTTGTCATAAATGAAAACAAAACTAAATTTCAAGCTAAACACAAAAAGTGTAGGAAACCTACTGTAAATGGTGAAAAAATTGAACGTGTCCTTAACTACAAATATTTAGGTGTACAATTAGGTTATAGAAATGCTAATTATTGTATTGAATATGTTAAAAATATGTGTGTATCTAGACTAGCCCCTCTCAAAGTCTTAGCAAAGAGAGGGTCAGGTGTTGGTGTACCTATACTTCGCAAGTTTTATATATATGTGATACGTTCCCTCATAGATTATGCTTCACTTGTGTTGGTGCAATACAATACACAACAACTTAAATGCTTAGAAGTCGTACAAAATAAGGCAATGAGAATTATTTTAGGGTGTGCTACAACAACTAAGATAGAGGTATTAAGAAGAGAGTTAAGATTACCCAGTATTATTTTAAGAATAGAAGAAATAACGAGTCGAACTGTATGTCGTATAGTGTGTAATGGTACAAACTCTCTCCAAAGAGATATATTAGCATTATATAATGATAATCATGTAACTAACAACCCATATCTTCGCAAAATATGTAAGGTTCTAAGAAAGTTTGATATTATGAACGAATTTAATGCCCTCATTAAAAATATACCACCTGGAATCCATACAATGTAAAAATTTACATTGAAAAGCTAAGTAAACCAAAGGAACAATGGTATAAATACGAATTAAAAGCACATTTTCTTGACAAATTGTCACAATTCCCACGGAAACAGGTACCAAGACAGGATGTGGGGTGTTTATAAGGGAATATTCTTCCTCTGAAGAATTTCAAGATTATGAAATTTCAAAAAGACTACCAAATAATTTGTCATCAACCAGAACTGAACTATATGCTATCTTAGAAGGCTTACATATTATTGCGAGTATGGGTAAAAATGTATACTTTTTTGTCGATAGTCAGAGTGCATTATATGAACTTGTATCTTCCTCTCCAGCTGATTGTGATGTTGCTAACAGATGTTATATTATATATAACCTGGAGAGAAACAATACACATATTTATTTTGTATGGGTACGATCCCATATAGGATTGTATTATAATGAAAAAGCAGATAGTCTTGCACGAAATGCAATTAGAGATGTTAACAATATTCCTGGTAATGAATACACATATAAACATATACGGTCAATAATAAGATCAAATGTTATTGCTAACATGGATATAGAGCTAGATAAATGTTGCGAGATGGGTGGTGTAAGTAGCAAGCATTATAAGGCAGTATTAAATAATACAGAAGAATATCCATATGGTAGACATAGTTCCCAAATGGATCTAGTCACTATGAGACTCAGACTGGGATATAAATATAACTAATAATAAATGAAAATCAGACAGACAAATGATAACAAAACAAAAACAAATAATATAAGATAAATTATAATCAAATACCTAAGTAAGATGCTGTAATGATTATAATTTATCTTATATTATTTGTTTTTGTTTTGTTATCATTTGTCTGTCTGATTTTCATTTATTATTAGTTATATGTCAATTTATTATTATTTACTATTTACCTGTTTATTTATTATTTAACTATACCTATGCATTTATTTATGTATTTTATTTGTTATTTACATTATTATAGTTTTTATTTATTGTTTTATTATTAATATGATTTTTTTTTCGCATCCGACCTAGATATGGATCAAAAGGTCTCCTGTCGGCATGCTCCGCCTTTGTAATCCTTTGTAATCACTGGGAGGTGTACAGGGAAGCTCAACCTGAGCCCTGTACTTTATGTGCAAGGCCGGGAGGACATTCACTACAACATTATGTACACTATTGCCCAATAATCGATGAATTTAGAGCACAGGGACAATGGAACCTCATTGAACTCATATGCTATTACATAAATAATTATATTTTAACTAAAATTGTTAAAAAACATCCAATGTTTGCTTTCAAATGTTAAATACAACACTGTGATATTGTAATATAAACATTTATTTTGATAAAACTGTAATAAACAAATTAAATATAAAATGTATAGGGGTTAGTTGGCAAGACCCAACTCTCTCCTTTGTTGTACATCAACAATAAACTTATTGAATTGAATTGAATTGACAACAACAAACCCAAAGACAACAAACGATTCAAAATTCAAAATTAACTCATTCCTTCTCTTTCTGTCTTTCTCTCTTTTCTTCATTTTTTTTTGTCTTTTTATCTTTTTTTATTTTCTTTTATCTATATATCAATCTCTGCCTATGACGTCATGACGCATGCGCCAAAGACAACAAACCGAAAGACGACCAACGACCAACCTAAAATTCAAAATTAATTCTTCTTTTTCTTTTCTTTTTCTCTTTTCTTCATCATTTATCTTTTTATCTTTTTTATTTATTTTCATTTTTTATCTATCAATCTCTGCCTATGACGTCATGACGCATGCGCCAAAGACAACAAACCCAAAGACGACCAACGACCAACCTAAAATTCAAAATTAATTATTTCTTCTTTTCTCTCTTTTCTTTGTTATTTTTTATTATTATTTTCAATTAGTTGTTTAATATCTTTTCGCCCAGTGGCAATAGCCCTCTTTTATACACTACTATATTTTCATTTTCTTACATTCTTCCCCTCCCACAAAAACCGATCCCACGCAAACGGATGGTCTTACCTAGGAAATCAGAATTCAGAATTCAGATCTCTCCCGACTTCTCTCCCGGGCTCAATTCCAATCAGCAGTTCTCTCCAGCAAGCCAGCCGCCCCAGGACCAGTCCTCCTCTCCAGCAAGCTGCCTCAGGACCCGTTCGCTCCAGCAAGTGGCCTCATTCCCTCCTGTGTGTGGCTCTTGGCCCACAGCCACGTACAGTAGACGCTTGATGAGGCCTTCCCTCGATCACTCCGGACCTTCTCCCAACGCGACTACGTCCGTTCCCTCCGAGTCTATTAACCATTAATAAACCTTAATTTTAGTGTTATTGTGAGCCTCATTTTCCCTGGCTTGTCCATCCCGAACCAAACCCACTACACCGTTGCGTTTTTTGTTTCTCACAGCATTCAATTATAGAAACTAAATCAAGTGAGAACATATGCTTCAATTTACATTCTAAAACTTTGTATTCATGCTAAAGAATACATCTGTTTAAAAGCTTCATCTATATTCACAAAATTCAGTCAGTGAGAATTTGGTTACTCGTAACATTTAAGGATCTACTTACTTTCGGTATACTTTCGGTAATTTTGTCTGTTAATGACACGGCTGAAGTCGGCTTCCGCACGTTCCAAGTTGTCCTTGGTTCTGTACTGCTTCTGGCAGGGTGCTGTGGTGGCTGTAGGGGTATCCTGGTATCGGTGGATGGAGCCTACATCCAGCCATTTGTCCAGCTTTCTCTTGAAAGACTCCGGGCCAATGTCTGTCTGGAGATCTCTTGGGAGGCAGTTGAACAAACGAGGTCCATTGTGAGTGAAAGAGTTGTGTTTTATTGTCTTCACTCTTTGTATAGAGCCTACAGTACCCTTTATATAGCATAGTCTTCCCTTTCTCGGATGGTAGTTTGCCACTATCCCCACATTAGGTACTCGATCTGCCCTCCAGGATTTTCCACACATAGATGATTATATACCGTTCCCTTCTCCTCTGCAGAGAGTACACTTTTAACTGGCTCAGTCTATCCCAGTAGTTTAGGTGCTGTACTCCCTGAATTTTTACAGTGAAGGAACGCTGGATAGCCTCTAGGTTGGCTATTTCTTGTATTTTGTATGGGGACCATAGCTGCACGGCAGCAGTACTCGAGCCTTGGGTCTACCAGACACTTCCATAGGGTCTTTAGGCACTGCCCATCTCTGGAGTTAAAAGTTCTAAGCACCCACCCACCCACTCAAGTTTCTTCCTGCTTCTATTATTTTATTCATGTGGTGTGAGGAAGTTGCATCGTCGCTCATGAATACCCCAAGGTCTTTGACATGCTCTTTTCTTTCTGTGATGAGTTGGTTGTTGTACTTGTAGTTTGTGGAGTTTTTGAGGTCTTCATTTCTCCCATAGCGTACAAGTTCAAATTTCTCACCATTCAATGCCATGTTGTTTGATGCTTCCCCAAATTTGTATTTCATTGAGGTCCTTTGGTGTATTTTCTGCATCTTCTGGGCATGTTATCTGCCTTTTCAGCCTGGTGTCATCGGCAAAAGAGGACGCTTCAGTATACTTTAGTTTCTCGTCAATATCTCCTACATGTATAATGAAGAGGAGTGGCCCTAGCACTGACCCTTGTGGTACACCACTTTTTACTCTACTGGGCTCAGACAGTTCTCCTTGGACAGATACTTGTTGAGTTCTGCCTGTTAGAAAACTATGCAACCATCTTCCAAGTGAGCCCATTATTCCGAGATTTTGTAGCTTATGTAGGAGAATGCCGTGATCTACCTTGTCAAAATCTTGTCAATCTATTTAATGTTGTTTCTCCATAAGCAGTTTTTAGTGATTCTGTCGAAGATTTTTTTTTCCTCAGGTCGATAAAAACCGCGTATTTCTTTGTCCCACTTCCAATTCTTTTCTAGTACCAACTTTATTGTATATACCAGATGTGTCTTGCTCCTCTTTGGTCAGAAGCTATGCTATGTTGCTATGTTGCCTTATGTTGTCTATGTTGCTATGTTGCTATCTTGCCTAACCTCAACAAAAAATCCTATTTTTCTCTCTATTATTCGTTCGTATACTTTTCCAACGTAAGATAATAATTTACATACAACATAATTTTCCAACATGGGAGAATGCTTTGTAAACATACCTTAATAACATGGGAAAATAATTTGCACAAGTTGTTTTACAGCCTTACATTGGACAAATTATGGCTTCCTGCCAATCATGTGGTACTTTTTCCAGATGTTATTAAAGATGTACCTCATCCACTCTTCCACTCCATAAACTTGAATGAATGGCGCTTTTACTTCCCACAGGTAAGTCCGCAGGACTATCTTACTTACCTTCGAAATTTAACAAAATGGTAAAGTCTCCCCTTCACCTTGCCTTAATTTGATTTGATTATTTGGTTATGTTAATAATTATTCCTGTTTTAATCTTTATTGCATGTGTGGATACTCTGGTTTTATGCAATTCTTACTCATGGTGCATAGTAATTTCCTTATTCTTTCTAGTGGCAGTATAATACGGATTATTACTTCTCAGATTACCATGTATTTTATTGGTGTATACTAGAAGTAACATTCGATTATACAAATATATATATATACATATATATATTGAACACCAGAATTTATGCACAAGAAATATATACATAACGGGACTGGAAGTGTTAATAACAGCATAAATAAACCACGTCATAAAAATTAGTACATAATTTTACTTATAACTAAAGTCAATTTTTCGCTTGTAGTATTATATTTTGAATAAAGAAAAATTTAATTGATCATAGTAAAAGTTTTTGAAATTAATATTATCTCATGGCAAATGAAGTGTGTAGTTCAGAATGTTCCAAGGAAGTTATACTTGAGAACGTATTGATGGCAACTGCACCCCTGATTTTTCGATAACGCACTACCCGGTAACGCACTACCCGTCCGTAGGTAACGCGCCCAGCTCCGATAACAATAATAAAAAAAAAAAATAACAACAATAATAACAACAATAATAACAGCAACAACAATAGTAACAGCATCACTAACAATAATAATGATAATAATAATAGTAATAATAATAATAATAGCCCCAATACCCTCACAACATTCCGTTTAGTCGCCTTTGAATTTAACACATCCATGAAAAACCTTATATCCAAGCCACATATATATTTTCTTCAGCTTGAAAGAGCCCCCTGGACGTAAACGGATCGACTAATTTTACCTCTACGGCCCAGAGGCACCCAAATTTCTTTAATTTTAGGTGGTTATTTTATTCATTCGTTCATACACATATACTCGTATATAGCCACCTAATCACACACAATAACAGGTCATAATGAGTAGTATAGATTTACACAAGAAATAACTGTTTGTACTTGAAAGGCAGCATTCACCCAAACAGAATGATGAAATGTATAATTTATGAAAAACAAAATAGATTTTAGAATATATAAAAACTTGGAATGCACAGAAAACCAAGATGTTCCAACAATAACATGAGGGAGAATCCAATATCAGCGTGATTTTTATTGAAAGGAAAAATTCGAATATTACAGAAATAGATAAGCATTGTATAATATATAAAAAAACAATATTATAATATTCAGGGAAATTATGGCAAAATTAGATACATAAATATGTCGACAGTTTGTGAGGACTGTGACGTACTGCTATTGAAACGTAGAGTCATCAAAGTAACTGTATGGTGTAATTGCAAAATACGCCGCCGAATTTCTTTAAATGTAGACCCCTACACAACATACCAGTTTATGGTAAGTTCTCCATCGAGATAAGATGTTTATGTATATGACAGTTACATTATACAGTAGGAAGGCTCGTTAAAACACTGTAATTCCCATGCTTGTTGTTGGTGTAATCCACCATTATGTAGTTACTCGTATCCAAAACCGGGTGGAATAATTCCCCTACGGCTACTGCTAGTACTATTCCACGCAGACGATTAGTCTTTGGTGTCTGCCACTAATTACAAATAAGATTATTGCAAGGTATTAGGTCACTAAAGGTTTGATTCCATATTCCGCGTTCCAGAAAATTCGGAATGGAAGACCCCTAGCTCCATATTTGTTGTTACGTCCTCGCGTTTAAAAGATAATATATTTGCTCCTCGTATTTTGAGAGTATAAGGAATGGATGATCCTTCATATTTGAACATCATGTTGTAGCTGAATGCGTTTTTACAAGTTATTGTTCTCTTTTTGTACCAATATTTTGTTTTTCCTTTGCTCTCCAGTGTAAGGTTTCCTTGGAGAGTTGGTAAGCAAGCAAATGCTGCCCAAGGGAAGGTTGATCTGGCAAATGCTGCCTCAGGAGGATACATTTACGATTTATATATTTTCACAATTATATGTCATGTGTTGTCACTAGTTGAGGCCTGTGGCATATTCTAAGCAGTTTGGTTTGGTAAATATACATGTTTACTGATTAATTGTTAATTAATACTAGAAGGTTGCAACAATTATACCAAACAACACAGCAAAAAAGTAAAAAATATTCAATTCAGAAGAGTTGTACAAAGGAAAAACACAATGGAATAACACATGAATTAAGATCAGGATTGATTACTAACACAAAAACCATTTGTAATGTATGTCCACATATATTTGTAAAATTGATCTAGCAACCCAAACTGTTTGAAAGATAAATTAACAGAAATATTATCAAATAGAGTTGCAAGATAGGGATCAGATTGTGCTTTACACTGAGTGCCATTGGAATGTCATGGGGTATCGCTGAAATTATTTCATATTAAACCACTGTGTGATTCAGTCTAGGCCAGTTACTGGCATAATTTGTGAATGACACCTCTGTCTATGTGGGCATGTAACATGTTTCCAGATGTTGATTTGACTCGCGGGACGCTCACAGAATTCATGGCAGGGGGCAAGTTAATTGAATCTGTCGAGAGTTGTTTGGGTAAATTTTAGAAATGCACACCTATGCAATATAGCAATAGAAAATGAATTATTAATTTTGTAAATTATAATACATCAATGTAATATGCAATTTTCTATGCGAAAATTGTTAAAAAGTTGCTAAAACAAAATTATTAATAAACAAAGTTGTGGCAGTTGAATGATACGCCATGTTTGTTTTGATAGATGCTGAGGTCAAAGAAATGAAAGGATAGATTTTTCTATTCTAACCTAGCATAACCTAACCTACCTAGCCTAACCTATATTTAGTAATTTGGTACCTCAAATTCTAAAGATCATCCAGGTCATCATCACGGATGCTGACATCCTGTTTATTAATGTACCTCGGGGAATTAACAGACGTCGGCAGAACCCCGTGTTCTCTCAAAAAGTCCAAGGAAGGCCTATTGTCTTCGTAAGAGCGCTTATTAACATCACCTGGAGTTGGAGAATGCCCAGTGCACAACATGAAAACCATCGTCTAACAGATAGTGACTGGACTGGAGTGGACAGACAACATGGCATGTGGACCATATCCTAGCGGCTTCGTTCCATAGTAGATTTGCTTGTAGCAAGGTTATTTCTGCCAAGAAAATCGCATATTACTTTCATGTATTATAATTTACCAAATTAATATTTAATATTCTAATGCTATATCGCATAGATGTGCACAACTACTAAAATAATACCGTTGTTTGGAATGGGAAGGGTGACTGCATGGGAACTTGTTTGTAGAGATCGTGAGAACTGGTACTGGCATGTGAGTGAAACAACACGCTTCATGCCATATGTCCCCGATTCATTATGGTTGATGAACAGTGGTCACATAAAATGATTGGAATAGCTTTGCCGCTCCCCCATGAAAATTCTATTATTTCTTCCTCTTACTCCTCTGCTGCTTCCCCCCTCCTCCTCTTCCTCCTCTCCCTCTCCCTCCTTCCAGCTAATGACAAAGTGTTGTTTTAAGTGTGACTGTCGCTGGCTAATAAATAAAGAGGAACAATTTATGGTAATCTGTTCCTTAATGGTGTTGTTCTTCTTTATCTTCTTCCTCTTCCATCAGGGCAGGGAGGGGGTAGTTCATGTACATAAACATTTTGAACTCATTTAGTGAGTGAATGGCAGTATGTTTGTATGTTGTTATGATTATTATTTTCTTATTATGCTCTTCAAGTAAAATGGGTACTTTGTTGGCAATTAGCATCACCTTGGTTCTTGTACTAAGCTCATTTGTACGGAAGGGTTGAAGAGTGCCTCTCCGTGCAGAAGATGTCTTCCAAATAGACGAGAACCAGTGCTACGGAAGAGGAACGGTATCAGAGGTGATTTGGTAGTCGTGCGTTATAACTTACAGTGGCTAAGGTGCATGAGGATGCATATCTTTAGTTTTCAGTTGACAACATGAATTATTTTCAACATGCCGTACTTGAAATTCAAGTAATATGCTGGTCATCACGATATACAAATGATAGGTTAACTCGTTGATCTTAATGTGAGTTTACAGTGGCTGTAGAATCTTCGCCTGTTTCTGTTCAATAATGCTACTTACTACTATCAAATCTAATTTTGTCTCATTCTAAGGACAGTACATTACAGGGTTATAGGTTTCTTTGGTTGTTGCTGTATGAGCTAATATGCAATCACAACTGTGCTGCCTCAATTAACCTTTGACATCCCATATCAAAACGACAAATGGTGATTGAGATGAATGTAGTGGATGAATTTACCTTTAACAAAATGGACCACATTTATTGTGAATTTGGTAAAATATATTTGAATAACATACAGCTTCCCTACTTTAATTTGTGCAACATTTTATGCCTTATTTTGTGTTGACATGAGATGATATGTTGATTGGGTTCCTCCCTCACTGACTGTGGTGCCCTTACCCAGTGACGTGGAAAGCTAACCAGCAACACGAAGAACAATAAACGCGCTAAGAGGGAATGCTGTATGAACAAGACTGACGTACCAAAATCAAGCCATAATGACAGGAAGATGGGATAGACTATTCAGCTTCCAGTAGATGAATTATACCTTCAATATTGCCTGTTGCTCAGATATCTAAGTGAAAGTGGTCGAAAAGAAAGGCTGTAGCACAGCAACTGTTGTCTTTCGTGTGAAATCGTGATGAGGTATTGTATACAAATGGGTGGGAACGTGTTGAGGTATAGTATACAGAACCTTTAGTTACATTTGGTACTTTTGTGTCCTCGTTTTACTCAAGGCAGAAAACCCTCCTGAATGTCGCATCAGACTGTGCGACCCATAGTTTCGGAACTTTTATCACCTTGCGGAACAAGCTCGTCATGTGCTTCTGAACAAAACTCCATGTGGAGATTATGAGAGACTTGGCATCAGTGCAGTGTTTACCAAGCCAGAAGTAGTTAATGCGAAGTTTAATGCCGCCTTGTTTTGAAAATTTCAACGTCTGATTTTTGAAGAAGGCCGCAGGGAAGAATTGAGAAGCTTTTCCCTGGGATGCAGCCGTTTTTAACCATCAATTGATAGTCTTCCATGTAAGTAGCGACTTCTGCATTTATGTACAACTAAGGCTTTTGTAACACTATAACTCAGACACAATAGTAATTGACTAAAAGTTGGCGTGTCAGAAGTAAAATTGGAGTCTTAGTGCATTGGCCAATTTGAGAAGTAAACGGAGTGGGCGACAATAGTAACTGTTGCATTGAGTTTCTTTGACTGAGAACCGCAACCTCGTAATTGTTGACAGTCATTCTCAGGCCCAACCGTAAATCTCTCCAGTAAGAGACGTTCTGTTGTCTGTGTTGTATTGTTCCATCTTACACTCGCCCCCTTCCAGACGACAACACAAGATCTCTTTGTGGCTTACGGGCTGAACCGGTGGCTGAGACCCATTTCCTAGATGCCAAGAATCCTCTGCAAGAATGAACTGGGGTAGTGGATTGGTTGATATAACGTCAGTGTGGATGCTGTGTCTTTACTGTCAATTGGTAGGAAGATATTGAATATGGTCACTGGTTGGCAGTGTTCCTAATGTGAAAGAAATGGAGGCTAGTGGAAGCTGATAGAAATACATATAACAAAGGCTCTTTCTCCCTTACAAGGGGGGTAGCCAAAAAAAGTCATAAAATCCACTCCCACTCATACCATCCCTACATGCCGTTTACCTCCCCACCCTCTTACCTTGGCTCCTCCTGGATGACAGGGCATCTCTGCAAAGGCCAATAGAAGTAGTAGTGATAATTGTCTCCTCAGGCTGGGGGCATAATCGGAAATGTGCGTGACTCGCACGTGTTTAGTTGTGGGTTTGAATCCTGTGCATCTGTCTGGTTCCCAGCAGTGACTGTTACGCTTCCCCAAAAGTCCGAGTGTGTAGGACAGAGACGATGGGCTTGGCTGTGGTTACACACCACCTTGTGGTGTAGGCTCCTCGCCATGCTTTGTCCTCTAGAAACCCCTAGGCCCAATGTAGTTGGCAATGGTCCTAGAGCCTTCCCTCAGGGGAGAAATAAATGTTGGATGTGTTATTCCAAGAGCCGTCCCTCAGGAAAGAATAGAATTTTGGACGTGGTGTTCGAATGCAGGACTGCTTCAGTGTCCTGTGCTAGTAGGAGGATGGGAATAGCCACTTGTCGTCAGCTCTGCATGCATGAAAAACTGGAGGAAATACAGTTTAGGGTAGTGGTTCTTAACCTTGTTCAGTGTTCTTAGTACCCCTTGATATCTCAGAAAATATTTCAAACCCCATCCAATACAAATACAATTCAATCATATGAAAAGGATAAGTGATACAAACCTATTTTGCTTTCTTGTTTTAAATATAGAGTACCATGCACTGGCTATCATATCTCGTACCCCCAGTGGCAAGGCTCTGATTGGGGACTCTCAGAGTTTTGGGGAAAGTGGAGTTGTCCCTTAGTTGCCATTACTCCCAGGTCCGCTCTGACCTGGAGTGGAGTGGCAGTACCTGGGAAGGGTCCCTGCTGCCTTGTAGGGTAGGAAGCCTCTTTAGGACAAGGCTAGAAGAAGGGAAACTCCATCATAAAACCTAGCCGATGCAGTCAGCTATGAGAGCAGCCCACAAAAGGTGGGCCCTGGTCAGGTGCTGCACCTGGCCCCATCTGTCACATGTTACAGTTATCTTACCTGTGACACTGATGAAGTTTAGCAAGAGGGAGTAGCACAGGGCCTGCGTAACCCCAGTGCTGCTATACAACTGTGCAGGATTTCTACTCTTCTGCAACACATACACAGCAGAAGACAAATGAGATCCATTGACACGACGGCTCAGTCCATTATCATCACCCCAGGTTAAGAACCCCTGGCTTTGGGGATGGAGAACCTGGGCGTTCAGATGGAGGTAATGGGGTTGATGGGTTTTGGAGACCACCATCAGAAGAGAGCTGCTATGACTTCTGTCCCACAGTACCCCTATTTGCGGGTACAGTAGAAATCTCAGGTCTGGTCGGGAGACAGAATGCCGGCCCCTTGAGACTGCATCTCCAGATGGCAACAAAGGTATTGATAAGATTTGAAGACTTGTTCATGCAGTGCTACTCAGGAAGGCTTCCGTTATTGTTCCCTGCTAAATGGGTGCAATACACAAGTGCATCGGTTTTCAATAAGCACTCTTTCAAATAGTTCCCCCAGTTGTTGAAATATGAATTTAATGCATTAAGCTGAATGCAGCGAGCAACATTAGATCAGTCAATTCATCTGCTACTCCAGGTTACCCTTACTGGAGACATATAGCTCCGACGTATCTGGCGAGAGCCACCGGATTGGCCTACGTGATACGCAAGGAAGAGATATTGTGTTGTTGCCGTTAGGTATGACGAGAGTGGCATGAGGTATTCTATGTTCTCTATGTGGCGATTGCATCTGGGGGCAATGTGGCATGGCCAGACCAGTTCACTGTTGGTACAATTGTGGTGACGGCCTGAATGGAATTGTGTTAACCCATTCAATTCCGATGACAAGATGTCTTGTCATCGGAGTTGAATGGGTTAATGTTATCTTGTTTGCTCTGGGGACGGTCTCAGAAAGGTTAATCTCTGTTGGGGGTTTGAATTAAAGTTCTTGTTACAGTGAGATGCAGTGTTGAATGTAATTCTAATTACAGATGGTATTCCAGTATCTCTGCTATGGGAGGAAATAAGCTGCTTGAGGACGTACACCCATCAATCCTGTACGCTCTGGAAACGCGTTGATGGAGAACCTGTTGATGGTGAAGAAGGGTAGCTCCTTTGTGATAAAAGGAAATTAGTCTGGTATGACTTTAATTATTCTCTTAACTGCTAGATATTGTAAAAATTGGTATACAGTAATATTTATTATGGTTATTCCCTGTGTATATATTGTTTTGGTTTTTGCATTATTAAAATTTTTGCACGTATCACTTCCAAGCTTCATAAAACATATAACTAGCAGTAGTAGTGGTATAGCAAGTATTTACTTTTACTTTTATGCAATTTTCCTTGCCAATTTGCAAACTATTTTCAGGCAAATATTCATGAATACTGTATTGTGCATACTTGTTTTTGTTTTCCTAATTCTAATTGTTTAATGTCTTAATCACGAGGAACCCACAGTCAGAATAAAAGGAAACTTTGAAGAAAGTATAACTTCAAAATTTTGACTAATAGCTATAGCCCTTTTCAGGAAAGTGAAGAGGGCTATAGCTGTTAGCTGAAATAGAAGTTATACTTTCTTCTAAGTTTCCTTTACTGTGGGTTTTTTGTGATAATTAACAAATGTTCCACTACATTTTGTCCAAGTGGTTTGATATTGTGTGTAATACATTTATACCTTACTTCCAGGTGTTGAAGAGCTGTTTACAGGAGACTAGGAGCACAGTTGAGGAAAATACTGAAGGTGAGGGGAACTTAAGTTTTTGTTTCATGAACCATATTGAAAATTGATATACAAGAATACCTCACTATACAACTGAGTTTTTGTTCCCAGCTGACTGGTCACAATGCGAATGTTCGTATATAGAAATGGGTTTTACGTGCTCGTAAATAGGGGGGAGGGTTGTGTTCATGGATCCTGTCAACCCCCTACCCCCCTTCAATGTTTGCCTCCTCATGGGGGCTTTCACATATATACACTCAACGTTTGTTTGACCTACTTTATAACACTCGGTCGTATAGTTGGGTATTCCTGTATTTGATTTATTGATGTTTATTTTCTGTTGGGGGCATGGGGTCAACAATGGGTACCAGTAAGTGGTGGTTGTCAGAGGAACCTCGGAGATCTTCCTGAGAGGGATTTCCGAGAGAACCGTCTTCCTACTGTTTACCTTTGTCTGGAGGTGCTGTCACCTCAAGGGTTTCACACGTGATCTCCAAACCTGTTTCTCCGTTACCTAGACTCTTATTTCCTCCGCTTTTTCACTTCGGGAGAACTGACAACCACTTGTTCCAACCTCCTAGTACTATGTGCTAGTGATCTAAATACATTCTCAGACTAAGATGGTGTAGACAATAGTCCTTAACCACTTCGGTACAATGCCGATCATGCTGGCGTCATGAGTTGCGGGTGTTGGGTTATCGTGCACTAGGGGCGAGGTGTGAGGTGGTGATACCAGATTGTGGATTTCTCTCTCTCTCTCTCTCTCTCTCTCTCTCTCTCTCTCTCTCTCTCTCTCTCTCTCTCTCTCTCTCTCTCTCTCTCTCTCTCTCTCTCTCTCTCTCTCTTCCCTCCTTTCCTTGCCATACATAGAGAGAGGGAAAGACATAATTGATCATAAGGATACTCTTGATCATGCCCCAACTTCATTTTATGAACTATTTTTTTTATATAGAGGGATAGAGATTTTACTAAACAGGCTTGATTGTGTTTTGTGTGGTTTGTCAACCACAACTGGTGAAAGAGAATGAGGAAACTGCCCGTGCAGGGCTGGTGCAATGGAACCTGTGTGTGTTGCACTTCAGTATGAGTCAAATTCTCACGCGCAGCATCAGCTGCCATATGTACAATGCATCACACAACATGCATTATAATATATAAACTTGCTCCTGTATTATTTGTTCTCTTTTACTCTTGAGTAGTGATAAACACAGAAAACGTGATCAAACCAGTTCACACTATCTGGGGGGTAACTCATGGACAACTACAAAATATATATACAGTGAGACCTCTCATTAACGGATGTTAATTAGCTGTGTTTGCAGTGTTTTTGCTGTGTTTTCGGTGTTTTTGGTGCTGTTGTTTAGTGCTGTGCAATCACTATGCCACCCAAAAACCACTCCAAATTAACGGATTATTCACATCAACGGACACCGTTACCTCTCTTTTAGTCCATTAATGAGAGGTAGTACTGTACATCTAATCAAGACACTGATGCCAGCATCCTTTTGTACCCACTCGTGTCTCATGACGCTTACGTAGGTGTCATCATACCAAAGTGGTTAAAAGGTGATATAGCCCAAACTAACAATACACAAGTCCACATCAAAATATGATAATTGGAACTGTACATGAATTTGATTTTAGGTATGTTAGAAAATTAGAAAAATTGGCTACCCCCCATGTAAGGGGAGGAAAAAAGCCTTTGCTAATATGTCGGTATGTGTAGAAAAATTTGCTACCTCCTGTTCAAGGGGGGAAAAGCCTTTGGTAATATGCTGGTATATGTAGAAAAATTGGCTACCTCCCATGTAAGGGGGAAGAAACCTTTGGTAATATGTTGGTATATGTAGAAAAATTGGCTACCTCCCATGTAAGGGGGAAAAAACCTTTGGTAATATGTTGGTATATGTAGAAAAATTGGCAACCTCCTGTGTAAGGGCGGGAAAAGCCTTCGGTAATATTACAAACAAAAGGATTACAAAGGCAGAGCATGCTGACAGGAGACCTTTTGGTCCATATCTAGGTTGGATGCAAAAAAAAAATCATAGTAATAAAAACTATAATAATGTAAATAACAAATAAAATAGATACATAGGTATAGTTAAATGATAAACAAAACAGGTAAATAGTAAATAATAATAAATTGACATATAACTAATAATAAATGGAAATCAAACAGGCAAATGATGATAAAACAAAAATAATATAAAAATTATAATCATTACAGCATCTTGCTTAGGTGTTTATCTAAATGATTCCTAAAGCTTTGAACTGAACTACATTGCACTACCTGTGCAGGAAGTTTATTCCATTCATTAACTACATGGTTGGCAAAGTTGTTTCTACCTACTTCCAAATTGAAACTATTTCCAGACAGTTTGAGACCATTATTTCTTGTCTGATTCTCAATCAATGTGAAAATTTTGTCACGATGTCAATTCCCTTTAGAATTTTATAGACCTGTATCAAGTCACCTCTGAGTCTACGCTTTTTAAGGGAAAACCGATTCACATGTTTTAGTCGATTTTTGTACGATTTGTCTTTGATATTTGGAATCAGTTTTGTGGCTTGCCGTTGTACTTTTTCCAGTCTGTCAATGTCTTTAATGAGATTCGATGACCATGTTGGTATATGTAGAAAAATTGGCTACCTCCCATGTAAGGGGGGGGGGAGTCTTTGGTATATGTAGAAAAATTTGCCACCTCCCATGTACATACATATACCAAGGCTTTTTCCCCCTTACAAGGGAGGTAGCCAAAAAGGAAATGGCATAAAATCATTCTCATCCATACCATCCCTGAATACACTCCACACCCCTCCACCCTCCCTCTCATCTTAGCACCTCCCGGATGACGGGTCATCACTGCACCTTGTCCACTGCCCTGGGTCAGAAGCAGTGTTACAAAACACAGCACATCCACAGCAAGGCCACTTCATTAAAATGGTGACCCCCCCCCCCTTTCCGTACCCCCATGCATAAAAGGAGAAGATGGGGAGAAATCCTCTCAGGCTGCCTCAAATTTTGCTCACACATACTACCTCACCCCCCATCCCTTATCTCCTGTGTAAGGGGGAAAAAGCCTTTTGATATATGTAGAAAATTAGAGACTAGGACCCAATAAGTGTTGCTCCTTTATGCTACAATTAGGTAAATGTATACACTGAGCCGGTGTAGCCCTTTCCTGTTAGAGTATATACACACAAACTGTTCTTCCCTTGAACAAATTCTGTCTTGTTTCCACTCGTCCCCATGCATGGCAGAAAAGAGTACATCCTCAGCCCAAGCGTTTCTTTTTTCTGAAGTTTTCCATCTAGTAGGGGGCTTGCCATGCAGTAAAATAGGCTCCAATGCCAATCCCTGGACCAAATTAGCAACCAAATCCAGTAGCTGCTCGTAATCCCAAAACAAAAGAATTACGGAAAATGACACTAGAAGGCATAACTGAATGGAAGTGTCGCTATTGACAAATCAGTGATAGACCCATCATTCTATGTCAGTGTCATTAATTAGAGGTCTTCCTAATGCACTGGACCCTCTTATGCCTTTACTTTTTGTAGGAATGTCCCCTTTGGGACTACAGGTAGCAGGATTCCTAGTCCTGTCCCCGACTGCACTGTATGGGGCAGAAACATAGAACATAAGAGAGAAGGAGTTTGAATGTGTTCGAGATGAAATGCCTGAGAAGTATGATATGGGTTACTAGGCTGGATAGAGTGAGAAATGAGGAGGTGAAGAGGAGTTGGGAGATAGGATTGATGAAAGAATATTGGGATGGTTTGGACACATGGAAAGAAAGATTAGTAAAAGAGGTGGAAGGAGTGAACATGAGGGGGCGACCAAGGATGAGATGGATGGATGGAGAAAAAGGGGCATTGGGAAAGAGGGGAATGTCTGTTGAGGAAGGACAGTAGAGGACAGAAGATAGGGGTGAATGGAGAATGGTTGTGTATGGATGATACTGTGATGCACGAGGGGGAGTGGGTGAGGGAGTATGTGTAAGAAATAAATTGACACAGCCCAAAGGGATTTCTCCTTGTCTTGTTCTTTTCTGCATGAGGGGACGGAGAGGTGGGGGTTACCAATTAAATGAAGCAGCCTTGCTATGGATGTGCTATGTCTTGCGACATTGCTTCTGACCCAGGGCAGTGGACAAGATGCAGGGATGACTCGTCATCTAGGAGGTGCCAAGATAAAAGGGAGGGAAGAGAGTGGAGTGGAGTGGAGTATATAGGGGATGGAATGGGTGGTAGTGGTTTCTATGCCCCCTCCCCTTTTTTTCTTCTACCTCCCAAGTAAGGGGGAAAGAGCGTTTGGTATATATATGTTATAATGCACTAGCAGAAGAGCATTTACGTGTATACCTACGGCCTCTTCCTTCCTCGTGAGTTGGGCCTAGACTGAAAGCATAGGTTAGCTTCTTTATGCACATGTTCCTCCTATCAAAGATAACATCTTTTCTGTTTTAGTTATTATACAGGCCTTGTTTACAATTTCAGAGATCAGTGATATGATGAATATGGCAGTGTCCACAACACATGGTGCATTACCTGACTACACATATATATATATATATATATATATGTATGTATATATGCATATATATTATGTACATAATCAAGAAATAAGTAGCACATCAGAAATAGAATCACTCTTGTTATCATACTCTTTGTTAATCTTGTGGGCTTGTGATATATAGTTGATACAGATACGGTGGAGTTGACCATAATTACAGTCAAGGTGGTTGAACCATATAGGGAAGTGAAAGAGTAAAATATCTCCAACGGCAAAAACATTTAGGTGTTCCCTTTGCATACATTTGTGAAGGCAAGTTACATGAAAAGACGCATCAGTTCTACACAGGTACGAAGCCATACAAATGTTCATTTTGTGATAAAGCATTTATTAATCCATGGAATGGTACTGTTCACGTGCATGCACATGCAGGTGGGAAACCTTACAATTGTTCATTCTGTAATACTACTTTTGCTTCATTAGGACATTAGATGAACATACACATGGGAGAGGTCCTATATGTGTACATATTGTGATGCCGCATTTTCTCATCCGTTATCTCTGAAGCACCATCTTGTGTTACATACGTACACACATATACTAACAGTTTTTTCCTCCTTTTCATCCCTAAATACTCCACTCCCATTCACCACCCCTCCCTCCCTCTTTTCATGGCTCCTCTAGGATCATGGGTCATCCCTGCACCTTGCCCACTGCCCTGGGCCAGAAGCAATGCAACAAGACACAACACATCTACAGCAAGGCCATTTCATTTAATTGGTGACACCCCCCCCCTTTCTGTCTGTCCCCTCATGCAGAAAACAAGGTGTAGGTTTTGATACCTTTGTAGTTTTGTAGAGGTAAATTGAGACCAATTTTGATGTCTGAAATATCTGGCAAGATCAATTTATTGTCGAAGGTCATTACATTGTAGTGCACACTTCCATGTGGGTAATAAAAAGATTACCAATGCAAATATAGTCTTGTATGTGTATGTACATAGGCTTGATTATTATAAAAAAAATAGGTCATAACAAATATGATGAACATAGTTTTATATGGAGTAATTTGATGATGAGGGTGAAATACAATTTTTACAATAACATTGGCAGAGTAAAGACATTGGAATTTGGAAACTGAATATGTGGGAAACTTAACCACTTCACTACGGGACTTAAATCTTGCGGGCAGCAGCCAATGCCAGCCGTACAACGTGTCGTAATAATACTCGCATCATAAAATATAGTCACGGCTTATATCGATCGTTCTCTCTTTCACCCGTCAATTTTGAAAACCACAGAGAATGGGATTAAGAGCAGATTAGGGAGAATGTAAAAACACAGGGGCGACTACAATAAATATAATTAAGACGCCGATATGGCAGCGTCGCGAATCCACTTGCTCCTCATGACGCCTACGTGTGCGGCACCGTATGGAAAGGGTTAACCTCTTCACTCCAGGGCACATCGCACGTCTGGCAGCATTAGCTGCCTGACGTGCAATGTTGCGTCATAATAATCGCATTATGAAAAATAAAGTCAGTGCTCAATCGTTCGTTCTCTTTCACCCTTCAATTTTGATAACCATAGAAAATATGATGAAGCCAGTTTAGAAAGAATGGAGGTTACGTAGGTACGACTACAATAAATGTAATCAAGACGCCAACGTCGGCATCATCACGTACCCACTTGCTCCTCATGATGCCTATGTAGGCGTCACCGTATGGAAGTGGTTAAGAACAGAAAATGGAGGTATTGACATATTACAAAAGAGAGAAATCCCTTCAGGCTGCACTCGAGTGAAAAACCTTGCACAAATCTTCAGTGTGATCCAGAGTTCTCTAAGAAAGCTAGTCTGAGGCAGAACATTTGGAACACACACAGGTGAAAAAATGCATGTTTGTTCAGTGTGCGAGTCTGAATTAAACAAACCATGCCATCTAAAGTGGTACTTAATGATCCATTCAGTCTGTGGTATGCCATTTGCGAGGGAAAATAATTCGGACACACACAGGTAAATTACTTACACATGTTCAGAGTGTGACTGGACATATGCCGAGCCAAGTCACCAGAAGATACATCTGGACGCATACAGGTCAAAAATCCCATAAATGTTCATTGTCTAATGGAGCATTTATCCAAGCAGATACCTTGAAAAAACATTACGATACACACAGCTGAAACCCACAAATTTTCTTTGTGTGATATGACATTGACCCATGTTGGGCACCTAAACACTATCAAATGTATTAGAGTATAAATTGTTGAAGATCAGATTGCAAATTCAATATAGGTGCATTGAAATAGGAATTGATATAAAAATCCTGGTTTAAAGGTGTTCAGGCCTATTTTTCCCATTCAGTTCCAATCCGTCTGGGGTATTGGCTACGTGTTATTGTGGGGATAACAGTTGCGCAGTAGCTGCAGCTGATACTTTGGGGCCTATATGGGGCACCCCTACAGACCAGATGTGGTAGAGGAAATCTCTATTCATAGGGAAATGATGCTACTTTATTATACTGCAACAGTCCCCCACTCTTAAAAGTGTCCTATACCACTTCTTTGAATGCTTATTTCCTTTTTTGTTGAACCTTGTGGTGAAGAAGGAATACTGCCACCAAGTGTTCCCAGTTGAGATGGAAAAGGCAACAAAAAAGGGATGGGGATAGGACTAGACATACTACTCTCTGTAGCCCAAAGGAGACATTCCTAAAAAAAGAAGCAAAGGCATAAGAGGGTCCGGAAGTTAGCCAACCAGAACTCTAAGGTTTAGATCTTTTAATGTGCATGGATGTGGTACAAATGAGAGTAAAAGGGAAGATATATATTTGTGAAAAGAAATATGGATGTGTTGGCATTGAGTGAAATTAAGTTGAAAGGAATGGGCAAGTTTGAATTTGGGAGGGTGTTGGGGGTGAAGAGAGGACAATGGAGAGAAGGGATGGCTGTACTAGTAAGTGAAGAGATAGGTAAACATGTGTTGGAGTGGAAGGAAGTTTCTTAAATGTTATTGTGGATGAAGGTGAAACTGTAAAGGGAGATGTGGTATTTGTAAGTGCATGTGGGCCTGGTAGTGACAAGAATGAAGGTGAAATGGAGGCTTGTTAGATTTAAATGAGTGCATAGAAGGTTTAGGGAGAAATGCCAATATAGTGATATTGGGAGATCTCAATGCTAGGGTAGGAGATGAACCATTAGACAGAGTAGTTGGCAAGTGTGGAGTTTCAGGAAAAAATTGTAGTGGAGAGATGATGGTGATGTGTCTAGAAACAGTCAAACATAAATACACATAGGAAAGGGTGGTGGATGGGTGGTACAGCAATGGTGGACTGGCTAGTGAGGTTGTTTAATATTTGTTTAAAAGAGGGTAGAGTACTGGAGGAGTGCCTGTGAAGTTCTGCTTTACAAGGGAAAAGGGGACAAGTGCGAGTGTAGTGGTTTCAGACGGATCAGTTTGTTGAGTGTAATTGGGAAGGCTTATGTGAGGGTTTTGATGGAGAGGATTAGAAGAGGAATAGTGTGAGTTTAGGACAGGTAGGAGCTGCATAGATCAGGTTTTTGTAGTAATGCAGATATGTGAAAGCTTTAGGAAAAGGTAAGGATGTTTTTTGGGCCTTTATGGATTTGGAAAAGGCTTATGACATGGTGGACAGGGAGGCATTGCAAATATCTGGGATAGAAGGAAAGCTGTTTAGAGCAGTCAAATTTTTTTTACAAGAGTGAGCCTGTGTGAGAACTGAAAATGTAGATATTGAGTGGTTTGAGGTAAAGGTAGGACTTCACCAGGGTTGTGTTATCTCACCTTGGCTATTCAGTTTATATGTGGGATGGTGCAAAGGTAATGGGCATGGGATTGGACATGGTTAGCAATAATGGAGAAAAGTGGGAGATAAGCCAGTTGTTTGCAGATGACACTGCACTTGTAGCAGGATCAGAGGAAGGATGAAAGATGTTAGTGATGAAATTTGGGAAGGTATGCAGAAGGAAGTTGAAGATAGATGTGGGTAAAAGTAAGATGAGATGTACAAAGGGAGAGGATGGCAGCATATTGGAAGTGAGTATTAAGGGAGACTGGAGGAAATGGATAACTTTAGGTACTTGGATGCAAATGTGGTGAGAAAGGAGTGAAGGTAGAATGTGGATTGAGAGAACCAAGTAAATGCATTAGGGGATTAAAATGTGTTATAATAGACTTGGGAATAGTTGCTAAGAGGGGATTATATGAAGGAGTGGTTGGGTTGGCAGCACTGAATGGGGCAGAAACATGAAACATAAGAGGAAGAGTTTAAATGTGAGATGAAATGCCTGAGAAGTATGGTAGGGGTTACTAGGCAGGATAGAGTGAGAAACGAGGAGGAAAGTGGGGATGGAAAGGGAGTGGGGAGATGGGGCTGATGAAAGAGTATTGGAATGGTTTGGACGCAAGGAAAGAATGAAGAGAGGTTAGTAAAAGAGGTGTGGAAGGAGTGAACATGAGGGGATGACCAAGGATGAGATGGATGGATGGAGTAAAAGGGGCATTGAGAAAGAGGGGATCGTCTGTTGAGGAAGGGAGGAGACAAGATAGGGGTGAGTGGAGAATGTGTATGGGTGATGCTGTGACATATGGAAGGTAGTGGGTGGGGTGAGGGAGTATGTGTGAATGATATTTTGACAGCCCAAAGGGATTTCTCTGTGTTCTTCTCTTTTCTGCATGAGGGGATGGAGATGGGGTGGTCACTGATTAAATGAAGCAACTGTCCTGTGGATGTGCTGTGTCTTGCTCCATTGCTTCTGACCCAGCCTGAAAGGGAAGTGAGCAAGATGCAGGGATGACCTGTCATCCAGGAGGAGCCAATAAAAGAGGGAGGGAGGGGATGTGGGGATGAAATGGGTGGGATTGGATTTTATGCCTTTGACCTTGGCTACCTCCCTTGTAAGGTGGGGAAAAGTCTGGTATATGTGTGTACTTTTATAGATCCTGATGTTCTTGCATATAACAAAAATGTTTTAATCAATTGAGTCTTTGTATCATTTTCATGGTCAATAGTTTTGGCATCCATCTACAGAGTGCATACGGTAATTGTTTTCTTTTTAGGGTCACACAAAAAAAAAGTCACAATTTAGTTGAAAATACATTTACTGCAACAAAGAAAACGGGCTCTACCAGCACAATTCTCGTGTCCCATTACTCAATGAATCCACCCTTGGCATCAATGACGTCCTCAACGCGCCCTCAAAACCTGGGACAGGCCTTCTTCACGATCTCCTTAGAGAGATTGGCAAAGACGACCTTGATCCAACTGATAAGGTCATCCTTACTCTTGCATGGGATGTGGTTAGTATCTCGTTCATCTGTGCCCCATACAAAATAGTCCATAGGGTTGAGGTCATGTGAGTTAGGTGGCCACACATCAGTGGCAACAAAGTCAAAGCAATTGTTGGGGAGCTATTTCTGAGATTTTCTAGAGGTGTTGATTCTTGTTGCCACACATAGGGTCTACCAGTAGCCACTTCCTCAATCCACGGCTTCATGTGGGTCTTTAGGACACCGATATACACTTTGGTGCTCACCCTGAGCCCCTGGGGAAAGAAGAACAGGGGCATGACTTAGCCCTCGCTGTAGGCTACCCTAAACACCATGACAGTTGCAGAAAACTTGGTTTTCATGACTCTTAGCACATCCTTGGGACAGACAGCCAACCACCTGTTGTTCTGAGAGTTGTGGGTCTGGTCCTGGCAGAAGTTTTTTTCACCTGAAAAGAACCAGAGCTTGTTGTTCTCCAGAGGGTGCGACAGTTTGTTGAGCACCTTGAAGCGATTTTTCTGCATATTTGCAGAGAGGAGTTGACCCTTAGGCATCTTGTATGACTTGTATCAGATATCTTCGTGCAAACACTTCCTTACAGTGCCCTCAGACACTTGCAGCTCTCTGGCAGTGGACTTCATGGACCGTCTGGGGTCTTGATTGACCATGGCTTGCAATTGAGGGACAAATTCGGGGTCCCTGATTGTGTCCGATCATTGCGAATGATGTTTTCCAGCAACACCTTCATAACTGTAGTCAGAAGAAATTAATTCCCTCCTTATGGTCCTGATGAACTGTTCAGTCACTTTCAGCTGTTCTGAGATTTTGCTGCTGCTGCTGTGCCCAGCGGAGATTAACATAAGTACCGAATGCCTTTTCCATAGATGAGGAAACCTGAAGATCTCCGTGGGTGCAAAGTTGCTTTTGTTTTGAGTGGTGTGGTTACCTGCTCCTTTCCACACAGTGTCCATGAAACAACAAAACAGTTACTGTATGTACCCTGTATATACTAAGGACTTCTTACCCCATACAAGGGAGGTAGACAGCTAAGGTACCCTCTACCACCCATTCCCTCTCATTTTAGTTCCTTGTGGATGATGTGTCATCCTTGTGTCCTACTCAGAAACAAGGCACAGTATATCCACAGCAGGGCTAGCTGCTTCATTTACACAGCACTCCTTCCTCATCCCCTCGTGTGAAAAATGGATATGATGGGGAGGAATCCTTTCAGGCTGCATCAAAATATCATCCATACACAACTATTTTCTATTTGCCCCTATCCCCTGACTTCTCTCTTCCCTGCTCAACAGACATTTCCCTCTTACTCAAAGCCCTTTTCACCCCATCCATCCATCTCATACTTGGTCATCCCCCCAAGCTCATTCCATGTGCCCAAACCATCTCAATAATTCTTCATCAGTCTTATCTACCAGATCCCTTTCTATCTTTGCTCTCTTTGCCTCACATCTTGCTTTGTAACCATGGTAACCCTCACCCAGTGGTGGATGCAGGGGAGCTGAGAGGGCTAACCCCCCAATTTATTCTTTCATTACCTCATTGTAGAGGTCGAGAAACCTGCCACATGTACACCGGTACATGGCAGAAAGCAGTATTACAGTGGCAGAAGTATATTCAACACATCATTGAGGGTAAATCTTTAAAATGTAAGATTAAGTATTACTTTTGCCCAATATTCTGAAAAAAAACTAAAGTGAGAACATATACTTCAATTTATATTCAAAATCATCGTATTCGTACTACAGAGTACATCTCTTTAAAATCATCTACATTTACAAAATTCAGGTTAGCACCCCTCCCAAATTTTGATCCTGGATCTGCCACTGCCCCGCCATGCTTCTCAGACACTTCATCACAAATACATTTAAACTTTTTTTTTCTATCTGTATACCAAAGGCTTTTTCCCCTTACCAGAAAGGTGCCAAGGTCAAAAGGCATACCCACTCCTACCCCTTCCACTCCCCTCCACCACCCTTTCCTCCCTCTCATCTTAGCTCCTCCTGGATGACAGGTCATTCTTCTTTCTGCCTCTTAAATTCCAAGTGTACGAGTTGCATACACCCTTGACGCACATTTTTCATTATTTCAGTTTGCCAGAGTATGGAGAAGATAGGAAAGGTGAAATCTGACAAGATGCCAAAGACATTTGAATGTACCTATTGTGATTCTAAGCTTTCTAGTAGCGGTGCTCTCAGAGATCACATCCGAAGACACACAGGTGAGAAGCCGCACAAGTGTTCTGTGTGTGGTAAAGCGTTTATTCAGTTAGGGACCCTGAACGTTCACCTTCGGACACACACGGGTGAGAATCCTAAACCCAAGAGATGTACTCAGTGTGGTGCCACTTTCAATTCCACTTGGAGATTGACCTGTCACGTACGAACTCACACGGGCGAGAAACCATACAAGTGTTCCTTGTGTGATGCCGCATTTGCCCATCCAGAAAGTCTCAGAGGCCATCTCATGGCACACTCGGGCGAAAAACCTCACCAGTGTACAATGTGTGATGCAAGGTTTGTTGGATCAGGTGATTTAAGAAAACACATACAAGCACACACTGGTGATAAACCTTACAAATGTACACACTGTGATGCGTCGTTTATTACCCCGGGGAGACTGACTGATCACTTTCGGAAACATACGGGCGAAAGACCGTTCAAATGTTCCATTTGTGATGCTACTTTCACTAGTGCAACTCTTCTGACACAACATCATGTGCGACATGCCAAAAAGAATCTTCCCAGAGGTGAAAAGGAGCACAAGTGTCCATTGTGTGATGCCAGGTTTTATCAGAGTAGTGGTGTCACGAGACACCTTCGGGTACATTCGGGGGAAAAACCTTTCAAGTGTCCAACATGCGAGGCTTCTTTCTCGGAGAAGAGAAACCTCAAGTCACACATGTTCTCTCATTCGGAAGAAAAGCCGTACAAGTGTTCGTCGTGCGATTCCTCGTTTTGCCGACCAGATAACCTAAAAAGACACCTTCTTGTGCACTCTGGTGAAAAACCATTCAAGTGTTCAGAGTGCGATAAAACATTTGTAGATTCAAGTGGCCTAAAGTCACATCAGCGTGTGCATTGGAGTAAGAAACATTTCAAATGTTCATTGTGTGATGCTGCATATTCTCATGAGGGTAGTCTCAAAAGGCACACGAAAGTACACCATCCAGAAAAACATGAATTTTATGATTGTGATGAGAAAGTCTCTCAAGAAAGTTACCTGAAGGAGCAGCCTCAGGAGCATTCATGTGAAAACTTTGTAGTGAAGGTAGAGCCAGATGATGAGACTGAAACTGCATCATCAGACTCAGTGAAATAAAAGGACTTTTGAATATAACATGTGATGTTGCATATACTCTATATATATACCAAGTGTTTCTTCTCCCTTGTAAATGATGTACTCAGTCAAGGCATACGCCAAATCCACTCCCATCCAACACCCTCTGACCCTCTTACCCTCACGGATAAAGGGTCATCCCTGCATCTTGCCCACTGCCCAGGGTCATCCCAATCTCCTGCCCATTGTCTGGGTCAGAAGCAAGTGCAGCAAGACACTGCACATCTGCAGCAGGGCCACATCACTTGCATTGCAACCCTTCCACCTCGTTCCCTTGTGGAGAAAATAGAGAAGATGGGGAGAAGTTCCTTTGGGCAGCATCAGAATAGCCATCCACAACCAATCTTCACACATCTCTATCCCTTGCCTTCTTCCATCCCTGCTCAACAGACATTCCCCTCCTACTCAAAACCCCATTCACCCCATCAATGCATCTCTTTATCATTCCTTCAAGTTCACTCCATCCACCTCTGCTTTCCACACCCCTTTTTGCTATTTCACCGTCCTTTTCCGCTGGCTCCCTTTTCTACCACTCCTCTCCTCACCTCAGTTTCTCACAATCCTCATAATTCTCACCATACTTCTTAGACATTTCATCACATAATTGTTTAAACTTTTTTCTTTCTCTCAAATTCCAAGTTTAGGTGTTACACTTTTGGCTCATGCCAAGCAGTGTATGTATAAATATTTGTATACAAGTTTTATTTTTAGTTTGCACTTTTCAGATAAGAGGGAGGGTGGAGGGGTGTGGAGTGTATTCAGGGATGGAATGGGTGGGAATGATTTTATGCCTTTTTCTTTTTGGCTACCCCCCTTATAAGGGGGAAAAAGCCTTGGTATATGTATGTACTTTTCAGTTGGCTGAAAGTCTGCTTATGCTTCTCATGGAGAAGGCTGACTGCACTCTATCCTTGGATAACGTGTTTATTGTCAATATTCCAGCTATCAAAACCCAGTGTTCATAAAAAAGGGAAAGCCTTATTGTAATCTTTTAAGATTATAACAGTATGGTTTCCAGAGTATGTGGGAAACTGTCCTAAAGGTCTGCTCTGTTCTTTGCGATTCTTGGTCCTGGCTCCTGTGGTTGCAACAAAGATCTTGCTTATAATCTAGAGTGTAACCAGTGTGAAAAATTAAAGGTGCTTAACTTTACTGGAATATGTTTTTAGTATTTACCAAAGTGATACCAAAGTCATCAACTGAATATAGTACTTACAAAATTCTATATATAGATTTCCAAAGTGAACAATTAAATAGATTACACAAAGGCTCTTTTGTTTTTTATATATTTGAATTTGAAATTACTTGTCCTCTCCCCAAAATGTGTTTCAGTTATTCTCGTAAAACCTACCTGCGGTACAATGTACTCCGCAGTGACGTAATGGTGATCACGTCAAGTGCTACAAGCTATTTACCAACAGATTTAGGAATTATGAAACTGAAAGAACTACTGAAGAAAGTACACGATTGGGAAGAAAAGAGACTGAGAATAATATAATATTAATTACGTATAAAACTAAGACAAGAAGGCAGGAGAAGAAAGCTACTAACCACCCAGCAACAATTATATTATTCATGAACAGGGAGAGCGACTGGAGGAAGTGGATAGTTTTAGATACTTGGGTGCAAATGTGGCAGGAAAAGGTGGAGTGAAAGTGGAGGTAGAATGTAGATTGAGAGAAGTGAGTAAATACCTTGGTGGATTAAAGAGTGTAATGAGGAATAGACATTTGGGAATGGATGCTAAGAGGAGACTGTATGAAGGAGTGATTGTGCCAACAGCACTGTATGGGGCAGAAACATGGAACATAGAAGAAGAGAGGAGGTTGAATGTGTTTGAGATGAGGTGTCTGAGAAGTATGATGGGGGTTACTAGGCTAGATAGAGTGAGAAATGAGGAGGTGAGGAGGAGAACAGGGGTGGAAAAGGAGCTGGGAGATAGGGTTGATGAAAGAATATTAGGATGGTTTGGACACATGGAAAGAATGAGTGAAGAAAGACTAGTAAAATAGGTATGGAAGGCAGATGTGGGGGGAGTGAACATGAGGGGACGTCCTAGGATGAGGTGGATGGATGGGGTGAAGGGGGCTTTGGGGAAGAGGGGAATGTCTGTTGAGGAAGGACGGGAGAGGACGGAAGACAGGGGTGAATGGAGAATGGTTGTATATGGATGATGATGTGATTGCATGAGGTGGAATGGGCGGGGGGATGGCGGGTGAGGTAGTATGTGTGAGCAGAATCTGACACAGCCCGAAGGGATTTCTCCCCATCCTCTCCTTTTATGCAATGGGGGGACGGAGAGGGGGGGTCGCCGATTTAATGAAGCAGCCTTGCTGTGGATGTGCTGTGTCTTGCGACACTGCTTCTGACCCAGGGCAGTGGACAAGGTGCAGGGATGACCTGTCATCCAGGAGGTGCTCAGATATGAGGGAGGGTGGAGGGGTGTGGAGTGAATTCAGGGATGGAATGGGTGGGAATGATTTTATGCCTTTTTCTTATTGGCTACCTCCCTTTAAAGGGGAAAAAGCCTTGGCATATGTATGTTTAAAGATACATATACCAAACACTTTTTTCCCCCTTACACAGGAGGTAGCCAAAAGACAAGGCATAGAAACCACTCCCACCCATTCCATCCCCTACGTACTCCAGTCGCCTCTACCCACTTCCCTCCCTCTTATCTTGGCACCTCCTGGTTGACGGGTCACCCCTGCATCTTGTCAGGTCAGAAGCAGTGTCGCAAGACACAGCACAGCCACAGCAAGGCTGCTTCATTAATTTGGTGACCCCCCTCTCCTTCCCCTCAAGCAGAAAAGAAGACTGAGAGAAATCCCTTTGGGCTGTGTCAATTTATTTCTCATACATACTCCCTCATCCCCCACCCACTCCCCCTTGTGCATCACAGCATCATCCGTACACAAACCTTCTCCATTCACCCCTATCTTCTGTCCTCTCCCATCCTTCCTCAACAGACATTCCCCTCTTTCCCAATGCCCCTTTTACCTCGTCCATCCATCTCAATCTAGGACGCTCCCTCATGTTCACTCCTTCCACCTCTGCCTTCCACACCTCTTTTACTAATCTTTTTTCACTCATTCTTTCCATGTGTCCAAATCATCCTAATACTCTTTAATCAACCCTATCTCCCAACTCCCTTACCACCCATGTTCTCCTCCTCACCTCCTCATTTCTCACTCTAGCCTAGTAACCCCTATCATACTTTTGAGGCATTTCATCTCAAACACATTCAAACTCCTCTATTCCTCTCTTATGATCCATGTTACTGCCCTGTACAGTGCTGTTGGCTTAATCACTCCTTCATACAATCTCCTCTTAGCATCCATTCCCAAATGTCTATTTCTCATTACATTTTTTAATCCCCCCAAGGCATTTACTCGCTTCTCTCAATCTACATTCTACCTCCACCCCCACTCCACCCTTTCCTGCCACATTCGCAACCAAATATCTAAAACTATCCACTTCCTCCATGTTCTCTCCCTTAATACTCGCTTCCAGCCTGCTGCCACTTTCTCTCCCTTGTACATCTCATCACCTTACTTTTACCCACATTTATCTTCAACTTCCTTGTTTCACACACCTTCCCAAACTATGTCACTAACTTCCTTAATCCCTCCTCTGATCTGCTACAAGTGCAGTGTCATCAGCAAACAACAACTGGCTTATCTCCCATTTTTCTCCATTTTTAAAGATTGTTCTCGTAAAGGTAACATTGGAAAAATGAATTTGTAACCTCTTCACTCCGGGGCACATCGCACGTCTGGCAGCATTAGCTGCCCGACGTGCGATGTTGCGTCATAATAATCACATTATAAAAAATAAAGTCGGTGCTCAATCGTTTCTTCTCTTTCACCCTCGTATTTAGATAACCATAGAAAATTGATGAAGCCAGTTTAGAGAGAATGGAAATTACATAGGTACAACTACAATAAATATAATCAAGATGGCAACGTTGGCATCATCGAGTACCCACTTGCTCCTCATGCCGCCTACGTAGGCGTCACCGTATGGAAGTGGTTAATAAATCCTGCAAATAGTACTTTTGAGTGAACATGATTGTTTTAAAGATGGTTCTCCTAAAAATAGGTAACATTGCAAAAGGAAAACATGCAAAGTTGTACTTGGGCATGGTGGTTACCTTTGATTTTGTAGCTGTCAAAACCAAGAGTCTCCGCAGAAAGAAAAGTCTTGAATGTATCATAACCTCAAAAGTTATCAGTATGGTTTGCAAAGTACAGAGAAAGCTCTCCCAAAGATCTGCTCATTGTCCTTTGTGATTCTTGGTCATGGTTTTGTTATAAGGGTTACTGTTTGACTGTGGTTGTAACAAAGGTCTTGTTTACAATTTCAGAGATGACATCTGAAGAGGACATAGAAGTGAACCCAAGGAAGTGTGAGACTTAAAAATCGAATCCTTTCCTTGAATGTGTTCATGGTTTCAGAACATAGTTGCCACTGTACAGTTGGTTCTACTATTGTAAAGGCTTTGTAACCACAGTAAGCTGGCAAGAGTATGGAGAAGACAGGAAAGATGAATTCTGACAAGATAGCAAAGTCGTTTGAATGTACCTATTGTGATGCTAAGCTCGCTAATGCATATGCTCTGAGAGATCACATCCGCACACACACAGGCGAGAAACCATTTAAATGTTCAATCTGTGATCGAGCATTTGCTCAATCAGGAACTCTTAATGCTCATGTGCGGACACACACAGGTGAGAAGCCAAAGAAATGCAAGCTCTGTGATGCCTCTTTTAATTCTTCAGGGAGTCTGACTGTTCATCTACGGACACACACAGGGGAAAAACCTTACAAATGCTCATTATGTGATGCAGCGTTTGCCCATTCAACAACTTTGAGGTCCCATCTTATGGCACACTCGGGTGAAAAACCTCACCAGTGCACAATGTGTGATGCAAGGTTTGTTCGAGCAGGTGATTTAAGGAAACACATACAATCACACACAGGTGACAAACCTTACAAATGTACACAGTGTGATGCTTCATTCATTACCCCAGGGAGACTGACTGAACACTTTCGAAAACATACAGGTGAAAGACCATTCAAATGTTCCATTTGTGATGCTGCATTTACAACTGCAAAAATTCGGTCAGAACACCTTGCGAGACATGCCAATATTAAACGTCCCAGAGGTGAAAAGAAGCATAAATGCCCAATATGTACTGCAGAGTTTCATAAAAGTACTGGTCTCACAAGACACCTTCGGGTGCATACAGGAGAAAAACCTTTCAAATGTCCAACATGCGAGGCTTCTTTCTCAGAGAAGAGAGTCATGAAGTCACATATGTATACTCATTTAGATGAAAAGCCGTACAAGTGTTCATTGTGTGATTCATCATTTTGCCAATCTGATAGCCTGAAAAGACACCTTCGTGTACATTCAGGTGAAAGACCATTCAAGTGTTCGGAGTGTGATAAGACATTTATAGATTCAAAAGGCCTAAAGTCACATCAGCGGGTGCACTTGGCTGTGAAACCTTTCCAATGTTTAATGTGTGATATTGCATATGCTCGTGAAATTAGCCTCAAAAAGCACATGAAGCTGCACCATAGTGAGAAAGAGGAATCTATTGATTGTGATGAGGCTGTCTCTCAGCCTGTTACCCTGGAGGTGCAGCCTGAGGTGGATTCATATGTAAACTTTGTAGATGTTTCACTTGTGAAAGAAGAGCCAGATGATGAGACTGAAACTGCATCATCAGACTCTGTCAAATATGAGTAAAGGACTTTTGAAAATAACATATGTTGCATATTCTATCTATATATACCCTCTTGTAAAGGAGGTAGCCAGTCTCCTGCCCATTGTCTAGGTTGGAAGCAAGAGAGGAGGGCCGCATCACTTGCATGGCAACCCTTCCACCTTGTCTCCTCATGCAGAAAATAGAGAAAATAGGGAGAAATCACTTTGAGCAGTGTCAAACCATCCACAACCAATCTTTGAGCATCCCTATACCCTGCCTTCTCCCGTCCCTACTCAACAAACATTCCTCTCCTACTCAAAATTCCTTTCACCCCATCCAACCATTTTGCTCTTGATCATTCTTTCAAATTCACTCTATCCACATCTGCTTTCCACACCCTTTTTGCTAATCTTTCTTCACTCGTGTATTTTTTTTTTTTTTTTTTTTTGTCCCATGCCCCCTAACAATTCCAATAATCTTTGATCAATTTTTCTGCTGGTTCCCTTTCTTCCCCTGCTCCCCTCCTCATCTCATTTCTCACTATCCTCATAACCCCCACCTCACTTCGTAGACATGTGATCACAAACACATTTAAACTTGTTTTTGACCCTCGTAATTTCCAATCAATATTTATATATGTGTGTGTGTGTCTTATTTTTAGTTTGCAATTTTCAATCAACTGAAAGTCTGCTTACACTAGGCTTGTTGTGGAGAAGTGTGACTGCACCTTATCATCCGAATAAGTATTGTTTGTCCTTAATATTCCTGCTATCAAGACAGTGTTCATAAAAATGAGTGTTGTAATCTCTAAGATTATAGCAGTATATCCAGAGTACATAGGACACTGTCCTAAAGGGCTGCTCTGACCTTTGTTGATTCTTGGTCCTGTAGTTGTAACAAAGATCTTGTTTGTAATCTAAAGTGTAACCAGTGTGAAAATTAAAGGTGCTTAATTTTACTGGAATATGTCTTTAGTACTTACCAGTCTAAATATAGACTTCCAAACTCAACAACTAAATAAATTGCAGAAAGGCTTGTTCATTTTTTATATATTACAATTTGAAATTACTGATCCTGTCCCCAAAGTGTCTGGTTCCAGTATTTTCATAAAACCTACCTATGGTGCCATGTACTCCACAGTGACATAATGAATTTGTTAATTTTTTATGCATTGTCAGTGTTTGATGAATGGTGATCACGTCAAGTGATGCAAGCTATTTATTATCAAATTTATGAATTGTGAAAATGAAAGAACTACTGAAGAAAATATATGTATAAAACTCAGAGAGGAAGGCAGGAGAAGAAAGCTTATGATAACCACCCAGTAACAATTGTATTATTCACAAACGGAACATACCCAGGTAGCTAAATGATGGAGCTACATTCTCATACAATAATAATAAATTTCATTTTGTAAAGCATATTCAAAATAATTGATGAGGGTTTTTTGAAATTTTGATGAGGGTTTTTTGGACATTTTGATGAAATTTATCAGATAAGCTTAGAAAAATTAGAATAGAAATAATAAGTGGATAACAAAAATTACATAGAATGAATATAACATAAGGGAAAATGAAACAATATAATACAGAAGATAGGTTATTTAGGAAAACGTTTTTGAATGTGTGTGATGAATCGATGAAGTCATCAACATCATTGATTTGTAATTCAAGTAAAAGCCACATTGTTATATATGCAGACAATTTCAATTTCTAATTTTTTAATTTGCAATATTTTCTTTATGAATTCCTTGGTATATAGAATGCAGAGAATACTGGAACAGAAGTTTGATGATATGTTCACTATTGTAGGAGTCTAGTATCAAGCTTGATAAGAGAGTGCAGTACAGGAATAAAGGCATAAAACAGCATTTCTTGAAACGGATTAGTAGGTTCATAGCAATACTTGCAGTGAAGCTTTTGTTTTTTATACATTGTGTAAACAGTCTAAATGTATCTAACTTGTCATGTGAAGAATACATATATATCAAAGGCTTTTCCCCCTTAAAAGGGAGGTAGCCAAAGTCAAAGGCATAAATCCACTCCCACCAATTTTATCCCCACATACTCCACTCCCATTCACCACCCCTCCCTCTTTTTTTTGTTCCTGGATGATGGGCCATCCCTGCCTCTCACCCACTGCCCTGGGTCAGAAGCAATGTAGCAAGACACAGCACATCCAGTGCAAGGCCACTTCATTTAATCAGCATCATAATTGTTTTACTGGTACAGTTGGGTCCACATGAAAAAATACCTGTATTACATTATAGAAATCATTGTTTACAAACTTTGTGGTACCCAGAAAGTGTAGTGTGATCATGATACAATATTTTGTGTAGGAGCACACTACCAAAATATTGAATGCATCATATCTACTACCCTTGCTTCTTTGAGTGCCCATAGACAGCATTGCAGAACCATCATGCACACAGGTAAGCACGAATGATGCACCCATATGAAAACTTCTTCAGAGAGATATTCTGGTTGAAAGTGATAGCCCATGACAATTCTGTCTATCCACACATCTTGGCCGTTGTCAGAGGTTAGGGGAGTTGACATTACGCAGGTTAACTTAAGGAAATTAAAGTTGTGACCCCCCAAAAAAAATATTAGTACATCATACATACACCAAGGCTTTCTCCCCCTTACAAGGAAGGTAGCCAAAAAGGAAAAGGCATAAAATCATTCCTATCCATTCCATCCCTGAATACACTCCACACCCCTTCACCCTCCCTCTCATCTAAGCACCTCCTGGATGACGGGTCATCCCTGCACCTTGTCCACTGCCCTGGGTCAGAAGCAGTGTCGCAAGACACAGCACATCCACAGCAAGGCCGCTTCATTAAATCGGCGACCCCCCTCTCCATCCCCCCATATTTGTGAATGAAAAATTCAAAGTTACACAGACACTGTAAAATACAAAAAAAAAATAATAATAATAATAATAATAATAATGATTATATTTATGAACAACAAATAAGATTAATTATGAATATAGTCAATAGAAGAACTGACTAAAAACTTCTGATGTATGCATAGCAGCTATGTGGCAGTTTGTTTTGCGTAACAACACTCAAACATTGGGAATCGATGGGGAAATGGAATGCATTTCACGCACTTTTGCTTAAGGGAGTGTCGCATCGCTTTATAGAGTAGGTAGGTGAATTTTTTTTTTCAAATGTGTTTAATGAATAGAGGTGTAAATACCCCTTACATTAGTGTGTAATTCCTCAGGGTATTGTGTTCCTCCCATGTATATGTAAGGCACAGTGAATATTTAATGAAGATAAAGTGAGCTCTATTGAAGCTCTAATTACTTAATGGAAAATCCTTCCACATCATTCAGCTTGGTATGAAATGAAAGCTTAGAGTCTGGGGAACAAATCTTATTGAATACATTTTTTCAAACTAATACCTCTGATTTTATATTTGTTTCTCTGAATAATTAAAAAAATGCTGTAAAATTAAGGTTTCATAAAAAAGATTAAAAAATTCAAATATCTTTTATTTTTTACTGTAGAAAATAGAGCCTGATGTTTTCTTTCAAACAAAAATGACAAAAATCCATAAAGAACAACCAAAGATATTACAACAGAGAGAACAAAAACTTTACAAGATTTGGGATTTAAATTTTTGCAACCATTTGTTTGATGGTTATGATGTATAGTAAGTCTCCAATTTCCTTTATGCTGATGAGGTGTGAGTGGTATGGGTGGAGGTGTAAGGTGAGCATGGCTAGTAAATGCTTGCAGAGTGCTGGGTGCAGCTGTGCTGCTTTTCTCTTTTTCCTTCTTGTTTCTATTTCAGGCACTCCAGGCCCTCTCTATATTCTGCTGCTTCACTCTCTTGTTTCTTGTTAATTTTTCCATGCTCACAGCAACAAAACAGGGTGAGAAATCAAAATTGTTGCACATGGTGAGAGCACCAGGAGCGATGTCACCTTATTTTGACCTTTCTGAGAGTACTGGTGCCCTGTCCACTGTCTTTGTGGGGTATGCTGGTGGGAGGAGTTGCCAAATATCTCCATAAACACAATTCTGTAGCAAAAAATGAAATAGCTATAGAAATGTTGATGCTATTTCAATATACAGAATGTTTTTTATGCAATGGGGTTGCCAATATTTTATCTATTTTATGCTGTACAAAAAATAGAAACAAAATACAGTTGTATAACTTTGAGTGTTGCCACCATCATAGAGATTCTTTTGAAATGTTTACCTAAAATTCGCTCATGTATCTGAATTTTTTAAATGATTGCTGGCGATGCTCCCTTAAGGAAATTAAAGTTATGAAAAAAAAAGAAAGAAAAGTATTAATGAATGAAAAATTCAAAGTTACTGTAAAATGCAGAAAAGAAAAATTATGACCAAGAAATAAAATTAATTATGAATACAGTCAATAAAAGAACCAACTAAAAACTTCTGGTATATGCACGGCAGCTATGTGGCAGTTCGTTTATGTTTTGCGCAGCAACACTCAAACATTGGGAATCAATGGGGTAATGGAATTCATTTCATGCACTTTTGCTCAAACAATTTTCCAGGAACGTATCTCATTAAATGAGGGATATGTGTGCTACTATTGATGAAGGAATTGTCCATTGTTGTACAGGATGTTTGAGTTGGTACACAACTCATGATATCAGAACTAATACCAAGAGATCATGCTGTAAGCTGTGTTTCTAGAATCCAAATTAGCAGATCATAAATATTTTTGTCAAGAAGTCCTACAAATAGTACACATGAGATAAGATATTTGTTTTAAAGATGGTTCTCGTAAAAATAGGTAAAATTGGAACATAAAAAATATTTGTTAAAAAATCCTGCAAATAATACTTTTGAGGAAAGATATTTATTTTAAAGATGGTTCTCCTGAAAATAAGTAACATTACAAAAAACAAAAACAAAAAAAAAAAACATGCAAAGTTGTACCTGGGCATGGTGGTTACCCCTTTGATTTTGTAGCTGTCAAAACCAAGATTCTCCACAGAAAGAAAAGTCTTGAATGTATCATAACCTCCAAAGTTATCAGTATGGTTTGCAAAGTAGAGAGAATGCTCTCCCAAAGATCTGCTCCTTGTAGTTTGCAATTCTTGGTTATGACTTTGTTATAAGGGTAACTATTTGGCTGCAGTTGTAACAAAGGTCTTGTTTACAATTTCAGAGGTGACATCTGAAGAGGACATAGATGTGAACCAAGAAAGTGCGACACTTAAAATATTGAATCCTTTCCTTGAATGTGTTCATGGTTTCAGAACATAGTTGCCACTATACAGTTGGTTCTACTATTGTGAAGGCTTTGTAACCACAATAAGCTGGCAAGAATATGAAGAAGACAGGAAAGATGAATTCTGACAAGATAGCAAAGTCATTTGAATGTACCTATTGTGATGCTAAGCTCTCTAATGCATATGCTCTGAGAGACCACATCCGCACACACACAGGTGAAAAACCATACAAATGTTCAATGTGTGATCGAGCATTTGCTCAATCAGGAACTCTTAATGCTCATGTACGGACGCACACAGGTGAGAAGCCAAAGAAATGCAAGCTCTGTGATGCCTCTTTTAATTCTTCAGGGAGTCTGACTGTTCATCTACGGACACACACAGGTGAGAAACCTTACAAATGCTCATTTTGTGATGCAGCGTTTGCTCATTCAGCAACTTTGAGGACCCATCTTATGGCACACTCGGGTGAAAAACCTCACCAGTGCACAATGTGTGACGCAAGGTTTGTTCGAGCAGGTGATTTAAGGAAACACATACAATCACACACAGGTGATAAACCTTACAAATGTACACAGTGTGATGCTTCATTCATTACCCCAGGAAGACTGACTGAACACTTTCGAAAACATACAGGTGAAAGACCATTCAAATGTTCCATCTGTGATGCTGCATTTACAACTGCAAAAATTCGGTCAGAACACCTTGCGAGACATGCCAATATTAAACGTCCCAGAGGTGAAAAGAAGCATAAATGCCCAATATGTACTGCAGAGTTTCATAAAAGTACTGGTCTCACAAGACACCTTCGGATACATACAGGAGAAAAACCTTTCAAGTGTCCAACATGCGAGGCTTCTTTCTCAGAGAAATCAGTCATGAAGTCACATATGTATACTCATTCAGATAAAAAGCCATACAAATGTTCATTGTGTGATTCATCATTTTGCCGACCAGATAGCCTGAAAAGACACCTTCGTGTACACTCAGGTGAAAGACCATTCAAGTGTTCGGAGTGTGATAAGACATTTATAGATTCAAAAGGCCTAAAGTCACATCAGCGGGTGCACTTGGGTGTGAAACCTTTCCAATGTTTAATGTGTGATATTGCATATGCTCGTGAAGTTAGCCTCAAAAAGCACATGAAGCTGCACCATAGTGAGAAAGAGGAATCTATTGATTGTGATGAGGCTGTCTCTCAGCCTGTTACCCTGGAGGTGCAGCCTGAGGTGGATTCATATGTAAACTTTGTAGATGTTTCACTTGTGAAAGAAGAGCCAGATGATGAGACTGAAACTGCATCATCAGACTCTCTCAAATATGAATAAAAGGACTTTTTGAAAATAACATATGATGTTGCACATTCTATCTATATATACCAAGGGGTTCTTCCCCCTTGTAAAGGAGGAAGCCAGTCTCCTGCCCATTGTTTAGGTCAGAAGCAAATTCAGTAAGACAGGAGGGCCGCATCACTTGCATGGCAACCCTTCCACCTTGTCTCCTCATGGAGCAAATAGAGAAGATAGGGAGAAATCACTTTGAGCAGTGTCAAATTATCCACAACCAATCTTCATGCATCCCTATACCCTGTCTTCTCCCATCCCTACTCAACAAACATTCCTCTCCTACTTAAAATCCCTTTCACCCCATCCATCCCTCTCACTATTGGTCATTCCTTCAACTTCACTCCATCCACATCTGCTTTCCACACCCTTTTTGCTAATCTTTCCTCACTCATGTGTGTGGGTGTTTTTCTTTTCTTTTTGTTATGCACCCTAACCATTCTAATAATCTTTTTCTGGTTCCATTTCTACTCCTGCCTCCCTCCTCACCTCATTTCTCACTATCCTCCTAACCCCCACCACACTTCTTAGTCATTTGATCACAAACACATTTAAATTTGTTTTTGCCCCTCCTAATTTACAAGCCTTGGAATCCAGACGGCACTTTGGTAAACGAAATCGGAAACGTAAAAGAAATTCGCACAAGACACTTCACAAAGTAAGACTTGCAACGATTAACATCGCACCATATAAAGACAAAGAAGAAGAAATCTTGGAAATGATGAATGAAAGAAAAATAGACATTATACGAATGGCAGAGACAAGACATTGGGAAAAGATGAGGGAAGAGACCTCGGAGGGGGATATATCTTAATGTACTGTGGATCAGAAGAGAGAGGGAGAAGGCACGGGGTAGCTATGATAGTGGGACCAGGACTGACACAGTATATTTAAGAGGTGAAATTGATCAATGAAAGACTATGAAGTGTACAATACGAATAAAAGGAAGAAAGTACAATACGAATAAAAGGAAGAAAGTACAATACAGTATATATCAAGTGTATTCACATCAGGAATGTCCTGAAGAAGAAAAAGAAAATTTCT